>NC_052102.1:5636087-5663226 GCF_012273895.1 Zerene cesonia | reverse complement strand
CCTGTTGCTGGCTTGTGAGGTCTTAAATTCTGTTCCCGAAGCCTTCTTCTAACAGTACTGTTGCTTATGGCCACCCCCCTATCTTCAAGTAAGCGTCGCTGAAGATCTACACCAGATAGGTGTCGATTTCGTAAAACTGATAACACTATATAGCGGTCGTCCCTTTGAGTTGTCACCCTATTTGTTCCAGATCCTGACCTTCTTCGATATTGGCCGGTCTCTAGAAACCTTTGGTAAACTCTCCGAACTGCAGATCGGCTGAGGTTTAACCTCCCAGCCACGAAACGTTGACTTAACCCCTGTTGCAGTAAAGCCACAACTTGGGCCGCCTCAGCTTCATTAGTATCCATTATTTTTACAAAAATTAATCAGAACTATAGCATCAATTATTCACCTTAACGTGATTTACAAGCGATGCCGAGAAAAGTCAATTTTGAACTGGGAACACGGGCATTATTTGTCCCGACTTAAACCGTCAACTCATCACTTAACAGTATTTCTGCATAAAAAATTGTCAAGTACCTTCAAGTGCAGTAAGATTTACGACAAACATAGTGTGAAACATGTTATCAGACCCTAACAACAAAAAACAACAGTGTGAAATGATTTATTTGTGAAACAATCGATAGTTAGTATACAAAATGAAGGTGGGCCGATTTTTTTGACGACCAGTGTATTTATAATCAAACGTCTTATTTTCATAAACACGGCTAGGGACTTACAAACGTAGAATGTATCGTAAATTTATTTAAATATATCCATAAACTTCCCTTTCCCATTTCAATATTTTACTAGAGAAACCCGTTTGCACTCGAAGAAAATTACATTTCTACGTTCTGACTCCATGGGCAATTGAATTTGATTCTTACTATCGGGAATTAATTCGCTACTCTTACTTTGAAATAGGTTTTTAACGACAAACAACGATAGTAATATGTAAACGATCAGAGGTTTTTTCAATTGTCTTAACTAATCAATGCAAATACTACACAATATTCTTTAATAATTATAAAATTTTAATTAAGATTAATAAAATTTCTAGAAATACGAAAATGTAAATATTAATGTACCTTGTTAATATGTATATATTACGTACAATGTGAATCTTTGTATAAATTAGTATTTGTTATTACTTAGTATTTTACCTAGAAATGTCAAGATGTTTTCTATTACTATGGCTATTTATAGGTGAAGATGTTTTAAATGAATAAATATATTAAAAATTACAGCAAATGTCTAAACTTTCTTTTTGTGGCGAAGGCCTATGTATCACAACTATAAAAATGGTCTACTAGAATATATAAGTGTTTGAGCTTATGTAAAAATCACACAAAATTTCACACGAACAGTTAATATAAAATAACCTTTTTTAAAACAAAATACTTATCCACCTTCAAATTGTCAGATTTGAATGAGAGGCATACGTGAGGCTCTGCTTTTCAAATAAAAAAGAATCATCAAAATCGGTTCACTCAGCCGAAAATTCTGCGGTAAAAAAATATAACAGTCCAATTGATAACCACCTCCTTTTTTTGAAATCAGTAAAAAAACATTCAACGTTTCTTTCAATTGGTGGTTAGTCCAATTTAATATTTACTTAGCTACTGTTCCATTCCACAGCCGTGAATACTTTTGAAACTGAGCCAAACGGCATTCAATTATTGCGCGAATTCCTTAAGCGCAGATATCCGCTGAAATATGGTTCTTTGCAAATATTCCACAACTGTTCATTTACAACAAACAGTGGTCTATAATAACAGCAAGAATACGAAATGAATACATGCCTACGCTACAAGAATATAAATGCGGTCGGAATTATATTATTGGTATAATATGTTTAGATTGTCTTATTTACGTACTGAGATTTTTCCTATTACTATTTAAGAAGCAGTTCCATTTAAATATTTCTGTTTCTACACTTACATTACACACAAATTGTTTTTCAATGACATGTAAGAGACAAATAATAAATGTAGAAAATAAGTTTTCGGGTAAATTGAAAGTTTATTAGAATTAAAGAAATCCACTTATTTTTTGACAATGTTATTTTTCCACATACTACTAAAACGAGAACAACTTCTACGAATAATAGAAGCAATTCCATGTCATACATAATGCTCTGACGAACCATCCAATATATAGAGGAGGCCTCGTCTGTATTAATTATTATCCATTTGATAATGCATCACGCTTGCAGATCACTTTGACCAAAACACATTTTTCGAACACATGTATTTCACTACATCGGAATTCTTGGCGTCGATTTTTCGAGAATTTTCGAGAAGAAAACGGATATGTGGTCCCTAAAATACTCTCTATAGGGTGTCTCAGTGGATCAAAAACGTGATTAGAGCTAAGTCACCTCCCACTATTAGGTAAGATGCAAGTATTAATTATGAGAAATATTGTTCTCATCTATGGACTAGTTCTCTGCAGATCTAGCTTCATCCAGTAAAACGCATTTAACGTAGATCAACTTGACTTATGGAAAATCGTAGGCTAAAAGGTAAGTACGATCCTCTTTCAGCCTTTTGTGTATTTTGTATAAAAAATGCCCGACCACACATACGCAGTTTCACCACCACACAAACGTAAAAATGGCATGTGCATATTATGCGTTTTACTTGTAGTTTTATTCCACGGACTCCTTAACTTTGGCAAGATCTATCTTCAGATATAATTCGCATTGACTTAAAATTGGAGTAGTTTTTTTATTAGGAAAAAATAGTGTGTCAAGTAGTTAGTATAGATATATAAATAGTCGAATAACATATAGAATATAATGATGATGGACACATGCGTATTTTGAAGACATTATGAACGGTAAAGTTGGAATATTATTCCATTACATTACTGTCGATATTTCAAGTTTGGAATATCTGTAAAAATAGCAGAAATTCCTTTGTTGTTAAAGGTGGCGTTGAAAATTGGATGAATTTAACATTATTGAGAGCAAAGCTGCTCCTCTTACTTGAATTTGTAATTTATAAAGAACGCGAGAAAGTTAATTGATCGTAATAGAGATGCCTTACAATTTTATAGCTATATAGTAGTACTGAATAAATATTATAAGCTTAAATTCCACAATACAACAAATCAAAATAAATACAACAATGGCTTCATGAAACATTGGCGTTATCTATGTTCACTTGAGTCTTTAATCCTGCTCTTGGCTTGGATTTACGGTAAGTCAGACAACAGGATTTTATGCGCGAGTTGATGAACCGACTTTCATTAAAACGGAGTAATGAACAGGCTCTGTATACAAACTTAATCGGCTTACTTGACAAGCTTCAAACAATTAATAAGCACTATTTTTCAATGGCCCGCGAGCGACGGTCGAAACTTTAAATCATTTATAAAGTTTGCTATTGTGACCAAATTCTACAACACACGATATTATAGTTTAAAAGCTACAGTACACGTTAAAGTTAAAATTACTTTGTAAACTGCCCTTTAGGTACATTTCCATCTGTACATATCTTGAATTGAATCAATGTAAGGTATCAATATTCTGTCGACGAAAGTCATCATTTAGTGTGCGTTGCGAAAATAATTCACGATATAATCTAAAATGATGTCTATATGATGATGCTCAAAATTATTTACAAAAACACAACTAACTATAATTACAGTTACGTCATAATAAGGTTTCAATAAATTTTTCAAGTTACCTACATAAATTTATGGGTGGAATCTAATACTGGTGAAATTAGTATCAGGATTCAGGATTTAAATACTTACCCATTTAAATTGCTGGATAAAAAATTCTTTATTTGTTTCAAAAAATTTTACATAATATAGATACATATATTGCATTGAACCCCACACTAGGATCCCCTGTGTTGTGAGTACATACACATACAAAACGTAACATAAAAAACGAAATATTTAATCTTTACATGCCATTTTAACTTGAAATTATTCGATTCGGTCTTTTCGTTTAGAAGTTATGACGCGTACAATAATTCTGGCCAAGAGGCTAATTAGTGAGTTTAGACGCGTATATAATTTATTTATAAGGAATTTAATCATAGGAATATAAATATACGTGCTAATCCTAAAACATAAAATCGATATCAATAAACTTATTTGGGATAAAACAGTTTCATATTATACATAGTGTTTTCCGCCCGCGGCTTCGCCCGCGTCGTCATGGTAAAATAGATAATCTCCGGGGTTTTTCTCGCATAGTTCCCGTTCCAATAGATTTTCGAAACTATAACTATTATGTCATGGTCTACCTTTGCCTGTACCAAATTAATTCAGTAGATTAGGCGTGAAGAGTCAGACAGAGAGAGTTACTTTCGCATTTAGAACATTAGCGGAGATTAGTATCCGATTATTTCTAAGATCTCCAATTATATAAAAGTTATAATTACGTTTTTGTTAAGGCTCAAGTAAGGTTGTTATGGAAAGAAAGAACGCTAATATTAGAATAGAAATTATAATTTGAAATAAACTTACTTTTTATAATTATAATTTATGATCAAACTCGAACACCGCTGTAAACGGTTATTTTATTTATTTTAAAAATTTTCTGGGATGCAGCATTTTGATAGAGCTGGGATTTTTATAGAGAGATTTTTATATACTTGACCACAGCAATGGTAATGCAAGGAAAGGCCTGGAAAGGGTGGAGAAAAGTATACGAGCCTCCTTCTCTCTCAACCACCGGACGAAACACAGTAGCGTGATATTGTGTTCGTGCCGAAGCGTGCTCAACTCCCACACTCAACAAAAAATTTAAAACAAGAGACATGAATTGCTTTTAATCATTAAAAACACTCGCCTTTACTCTCATTAATTAAAAGTCCATAGAAATAAGAAATTGCTCATATGTTACGAGTTACAAAATATAATTTTTATGATCATAGATGAATTCGCTTACATTATTTAGTATAATCGAAATTAGCCTTAAAGTTAAATAATAACCTTTGTATCCTACACAACATTTAAAATGATTATGTTTGCTGTTTATTGTACAAGGGTGTTATCTATTGAAATAAATTTAGAAACGATTATTTTTTCTGTTTTATCAAGGCCAAGTTTTCCTCCACGGTTACGCCCGCGCAAAGGAAAAGATAGTTAATCCCTGGGTTTCCAGGATACCTAACAAACTATATTTGTACATTTCATTCAATTGGTTCAATGCTTTAGATGTTAAGAAGAGATGGAAAAATAGACAGACAAACAGACAGAGTTACTTTCGCCTTTGTTTTATTAGTAGGGATATATAACATTTTTCTTATAACAGTTTTCTACCTTTATTTTTTCTCATTCATGAAAGTTATTTTAAATAAGATATTACAATGTTTATAAATAAAGCGGTTATCTACGAAGAATAAATTACTTTCATGACGGTGAAAGAATTTTTTTATACTGTTTCAGCAATATGGAATTTGCATGATTTTTAATGTCTTATATAAAAACTTACATCTTCATATCTCAGAAAAAATATAAAGGGATATTTTTTTTTTTTGACAAAGTGAAATTGAAAAAAATGATTAAATTTGAGCCGTTCCAATGACTCCGCTTCAAACGCGTTCAAACGCGCTTTGCATGACGTCACATAACACGTCGCGTGTGTCGCGTGTATTCAACTCAAAGCAAGCGTTTCAATTATTTCAGAAGTATTTTCAGTTTTAATTGATGTACAGATCATAGAAGAAGCCTTCATTCTTACAGGTAATATAAGATAGTAAAAACACTATACCCGATACAGTGCAGTGGTGGTGCGAAGCAGTGGTTGCTCAGTGGTGAGAACCTCGGACATCAACATCGTTAAGTAGGGGTGCGAGACCGGGCGAGCGTGCAGGATATAAATTGATTTTTCAATTTATCTGTGCATGTAGATAACATCACCATTGCTTAAAACGGTGAAGGAAAACATCGTGAGGAAACCGGCATGTCCGGGTAGGGTCCTCATAAGGTGTCCTGTGTCCCAGCAATAAGAACATACAAGGGCTGATGATGATGATGATGACCCGATACAGTGTTTTTCGAATTTCCAACAATGCGATAGCCGAAAAGTAACGTAACGTAAAGTGATAAGAAGGGATGGTGTATCTCAATTGTATTGTGTTATTTATATTGTTGTTATCTAATGTACTATTTTCGGTGGATTGTTGAATTATGCTTTGAAAAAAACTTACAATCATCACCCTATATACAAATTCACTAGAAAGTTCCATGAGAATATAGCTTTAAAGTATTTTTCGCACAAGTACCACTAGCACAGTATCAATATCGGCTCCGATAGAATGTTGTGTCAACTGACGTCGCTCCGTTTTCACCATTGGTCACGCGTTTTGTAAGTTCGAATTTTCTTTCCTTATTTTTCACCTTTTATATAAAACTATCTTTCCGTCCACGATTTCACCCGCGTAGTCAAACGAAATTACCATGGTAATGAGATGTTTCACCGCAATATAAAATATCCTATGTAAGTCTCGATGCCTATATTACAACCGAGATTACCTCACACAAATAAATCCTCAAACTATCGAACTTAACTATCTTCATAATACCAAGCAATTTACTCGCACCTGACCGCGTCATTGGTATCGTAATTAGCTTGTTAGAAGGCAGATCGAGAAATACCAGGTTCGATACCCAGATTGGGTTAAAAAAGATTGATTCAAAAAACGTCGCGGTGAGTCCTGTGGCTGAACTGTCTCCGTCGGTTTTGGTCTCTCTTTCATGTAACTACCTGTTCCCTGTACAATGTACCTACATATCTTACACTCAAAGACGTAATAATGGCTTATTGAGCGAAACATTAGCTCACAACGCATTATGAACGACTTTTTCCCAATTGAACGTTTTCGGGCTTTGAGTGTAAAATATACAAAGAAGAAAATAATGGAATGGGATGTACTTGTGTTTGTGTTCATACTCGTTTTTAAACAAAATGGAACGGACACAGCCGGTATATACATATGGGGTAAGTTACAAAAGCCAAATTAGATTTAAAAAAAATTCATGACGTTTAAAACTCAGAACTAATTGAAAAAGGATGAAAAAGCTTAGAAATCGTAGTTTAAAATTACGTTAATTATCTAACGTTAAAAAGATAGAAAGAAGAGTTTATCTCACGCGGAGTCGGATTATAAAATAATTTATAAAATAGAGTATGACTTTTCATAGAATTCCCTACGTACCTACTTATTTGGTTGTCGATGATTATAGATGTAGAAATAATACATTCAACTACGTAAACTTAAACTTAATAAAAACCGAAGAATATCCGCCGGGAACTCCATTTTTGCTTTTTTGTTATTTGATTCATCTTTCGAACGACAAATATTTATTTCATTTTACGATCGCGTTTATTTTCGACATACTCTTATATATATACCTATACCTTTGTCAATAATTTCATTCTAACTAGTCCATTGAAATGTTACGTTTTAAAAGTAGCGTGCGTTTGTCATATGACTTCTTTTTTAAACGCGAAAGAACAATATTGTATTCTGTACTTTACATATTGGATACCTTTACATATGCAAATCTAACTCACTTTTGTTTTTTTATTAACCGAAGTTCAAATATTATCAGAATTTTCGGGTGTGATTTTTCTAATTTTTGTAGGAGCCGTGCTGAACAACATGATACAATATGTACGACAGCCGCGTGCAGGATAAAAACTCAAAGTATACAAAGTTTCACATGAATTCGCCAACCGTAAATGTATTTGCGTTATAGTGGGTTCTTTGGTCAACGTTCAGAATTTGACACCTTCCATTTTTATTTTAATAATAATGATAACTGCTAACTAATAATAGTTATTACTTGATATTTTATTTATACGGACCCCTTTTATTAATTAATGATAAATCCTAGAAAATCCTGTTCAAGGTATATTAATAAATAAAAACGATTATTTCTCTCCCCACTATCAAGGTATATGTTTAAAATATATATATAAGGATTAGGATTAGTAGGTAACAATTGTCTACTTTAATGGAGTTAGTATCCTCATTCACTTTTTGTTCAAACTACTGTGAAATTTTACTAGTGCACACTCAAGTTCAAAACTTGTTGTCAAACGTGTTTTTAATAATAACTCAAATTAAATTAACACTAACTAAGTGAGTTAAATAAATTAAGCATTTTATGTGTGTGTGTACTTACCAAGAAATATTGTTAATTACGTTAAATTATTCTTAATAAATACAATAAACATAGTGGGAAGATACTGTCGTCTAAGATGCAGGCTTGGCCTAGTTAAGACGATTAGTTTCCATAGTTACAAGAATTTAGTTTAAACTAAAGTGACGTACAATGTGTTAATGTAAGGTATGGACGACTAAAGATTTTGTTATTTATTTATTTATCCTGATCCTGTACAGTGTACATACTCGTGCAATTACCAAGAATTTCGTCTGCACGCTGAGCGCATCGTATACCGTGAGCGAACAACGAAATAATTGTTTATCGTCTTATTAACAACATAGGTCTTTAAATCTCAGTCGCAGTTTGACAGCGTATAACATTAATTATAAACAAAAGTAGAACATTTTCTGCATCTGTACAAACCAGAATGGTTTGTGTGATATAAATTGTATTATATAATATAATATAAAATTCTCGTGTCACAGTTTTCGTTGCCATACTCCTCCGAAACGGCTTGACCGATTCCTCTGAAATTTGGTAAGCATATTGGGTAGGTCTGAGAATCGGCCAACATCTATTTTTTATCCCGATATTCCTACGGGATACGGACTTACGCGGGTGAAACCGCGGGGCGCAGCTAGTACCTATAATATATTATGTTACCTTTGTATGTTATCTAACAATTTAACAAAAAACACCCCAAAAAATTTCAACTCAAAAAAGATACAGGGAAACTTGCTAAAATTACATAAATCGTACTTCATACAGTTGAATTAATCAACATATACCATCTTTCAAACCAAAACAAACCAATTTGCGTAATAAACTTAATCGAAGTTAAAGTAACAGAGTGGATACCAACTTTGAACCCAAAAGTTTAGCAGCAGACGCTGTCTACTTCTCTATAAGATTCCATTAGATTTAACACAAGCGTGGATAACTGAAGTTTCAGAAATGACTTTTTGCAATTTAAGGGTTGTTTGAAATGCGAGTTTAGAGAAACAGAGCAGCCTTAGCTAAAAAATATGCTGATGCTTTTTGTGTTAGAATGATGATAGGGAATTCTTTCTTAATGGTTCCTCTTCAGGGTTACAAATGATAAAGAGTCCCGGGGTTTTACCTGCAAAGTTTACGTTCCGGTGGAGTGTCTGGGATAAAAAGTAACTATTGTGTGTCCTTTGTCAGATTTTACTAACTATGCACCCGATTAAACTATCTTTTCATCCAAAATAAATTTTGTGTGTGTGAATGCCTATACTGACAGTTGAGTTTTTGTTAGTGTATGAGAATGTATATGAGTGGATGCGTAGTTAAATGTCTATATCGACAGATAGCTTGTCAGCAAGTATGTAAGAATTTGGATAAATAGATGCGTAGTTAAATGCCCATATCGACAGTGAGTTTCTCAACAAATGTGTGAGAATAATATAGACAAGTGAATGTGTAATAAATATGTCTCAATAAGTGTGTTAGATATCGAGTAGGAAATGTGTAGGTGACATTATATAAGGATGAAATGGTTATATCAACTGTGTGTTAGTCAACTTGTGAGACACGCGGCAAGTGTCAATGAAAATAGAATCGTTAATATACTTTTAAAAGAAGATATTTTAATTACCATTTTACCCATTTCCAAACCATTATTGATCATTCGGATCGGTTCGTATCAATCAGAGATTTAAATGCCATAAATCTAACTTGATGTTTTGCGCTTAATCGGTTGCTTTCGTGTCTTGCGCCCGATGTTAATAATAATCAATCCTAATCTAAAAGTCGGAACCATACAATGATCCAACAATCTATTTTCTGACAAAAGCTTGCCAATAACCAATCGAAGCACCGTTTTTATATAGGCATATAAATAAAAGATCGATCTAAAAGTATAATAGAAGATTGATGCTAATCCTAGATGGAGGATATACTCATTACTATTACTAAATACAAATTTAAATCACTCACAGTCACTATGAATTCAAATGATTTCTAAGCTCTTGCAGACGTGTGTGTGTATATATTATTATGCAATAAGTCCCAAAATTCGTACTTTGATAATATAATGAAAACATAATTTATATTTGAAGAAAACCAAACTTTGTTGCGCTAATAAAGGATAATAAATTTTGGCACTTTTCATTTTTTTATGCCACTAGCAGGCAACTGAGCCGGTGGTTCGCCTGATCATAAACGATCACCATCGCCCATGAACATTCGACGTTGTACTTCTGCAAATACGCTACCCGCTTTTAAGAAGAGAGGGATAAGGAAATAATTGACAACTGGAAAGAGAGAATGGACTGGGAAATGGGAGAAAAAGGAAATGGGCCTTCGGCTCCCCCCCATTCACTGTATGAAACACAGTAACATGCTACTATTTTACGCTGGTTATCTGTGGGGTTGTGATACTTCTCCAGAGTTAGCTGGCCCAATTTGTGCCGAAGCGTGCTTCAATTCCACATGTCCAGAACGATTAAGTATGCCCATATATATGAGAAAGAATCCAGAATGCTTATATTAAAAAATTAATAATGCATTTATATGATTCAACAAATATAAAATCTAGCATTTGTATTATATTTTTACGAAAATTGTGATAACGTAGCAAAATTATATTTGGCAAACTCATGTGCATATGCACTAATTAATGTAAATAAATAATTATGGTTGAATTTCGCCCTCTCGTCACTGGCCAAACATCACTAATGATAAATGTACAGAAACTTTGAAACAAATTTTATAATAATAGTACGAAATCTTCAGGAGTAAACTTATTAAATATCTGAATAAGATTACCGTCTGTATTCTGTAGGTTATTAAACAACTGACTTTGTAATCTAAATATGCGAGCGTCGGTCGAAACATTCCTGGTGAAGAGAGTGCTTGTGTTGCCTGTTATCTGAACTCTTTATAATTAGTTAAATTAAATCTGAATATTAATGAAGTAAAGAAATACGAAATGTTTAAAATTTACATACAATATTATTCAATTTATTTTAAAGCGAACTAAACTTTATCTTACATTTTCTTCCATTTGTGTCTATACTTCTGTTATGAAGAACTAGCTGTTACCTCCGAGTTCTTTCGTGTTTGTTTTTTGTAGTCTTATTTAAAAGGATAGGTCTTGTGAAAAGATAGAGCAGTAATAGTTCATAGATTCGCCATGGCAGCTTTCGAAAAAATGAATCTCTAGTTTTACAGTAAACTTTGACGAAGTGGGATTAGTTAATACGTACAAAATGTTGTATGGAATCAGGTCGTATGGTGTTGTTAGTATGGTATAGATAGCTTAGTTGATATAGAGATATATATATATATATGCATATTTAGCTTTCATGCAAAAATCGTAACGGAAATAGCTTGAAACAATAGATAATATACGTATAAGTAAATAAAATATGATTGTGCAAAAACAACTCTTGATACCTAAATCGGCTCTGTCGTCTGTTGAACCAGAATATATATTTAAACTATCGAAAAGCCTTACACGCCTATGCTATGCAACTTCCTTAATTTAAAATGTATGTAACTCTTAAGACATATTATAAACATATATAAACATTTTCAATAGCCCTTATACACATTTAATGTGTGTATATATATAAAGAAAATTCTATAGAAAAATCCGTTCTTAACTGTCGTCTTCAAACTATTACTTTCATTAATAGAAGCACTAAAAGTTAATTACAAGTACTGACGAACGCACGGGAGCGTTTGGACGACCTTAAATCGGCCCTAACGTTAGATGCCTGCTAACTATAAACTAACTCCCCGTTTAATTTCCTCTTTAATTGTGTCTTGCCGTTTTCAAACTTTCGTGCTGAGCTGCTTTTTGCTTATATGCTGATCTATATGTTATTTGCTTTTGTGTATAAAAACACCATTTAATATCACAATAATAATCTATTTTTATGTACAGACAATATAATTTCTTACAGTGAACAAGAAACTATAGCTTTTCTTAATATATTGGAGAATGCTTGCGCATACCCAGAGGTCCCGGGGAAAGGGCCCTGGGTTATGTCGGACTCACACCGCTGAGAAGTAGTGACCTACCGACTTAACTCCACTGTGTTCCGTCACTCCGCTTCATTGACAGGATCGCGGGTATTTGGTAGAAGGGCAACTGTAACCAAGAAATTATACCTACAGTATATATTTTCCGTATAGCTTTGCTGTTCAACTTAGTAGTTGAAGTTGAGTAAGGTAGGCCTTACTACACAAATTTTATCGTGAGAGTCGAGCATGCACAGAAAACTGGCGTGAAATAATAGCTTGCTATTGTGTTTCGTACGGTGAGTGGGGGAGCCGGAGGCCTATTTTTTTTTCTCGCTCTTCCCAGTCCATTCTCTCTTTCCAGTCATCAATCCTTTCCTTATCCCTTATCGCTTAAAATCAACCCCTCAAAGATCTGAGCCTCTGCGAATGTTCATGGGCGATGGTGATCGTTTACTATCAGGCGAACCACCAGCTCAGTTGACTGCTATGACATAAAAAATGCCTTTTGGCTTTACTTGCCATAATTATTACCTAGCAAAACATACAATGATCAGAGAACACATTCCCACTATATATCAGGGTACACCTTATTATACATTACTCGTTGGTCTACGAACGAAGATGTCAATTTCTTATGTATAATGTGCAAAATGTTTTCCACATTACGTTTTATAATTTTTAAAGCTACACATAACCCAATAAATGTAATGGATTTTTGTAGGTGTAAACGGTTTTCAGATATAAACGGCAAAATAATTAAGAGTGAGTACTACGGTATGTAAATTTGTGTTATTTTAGTAGTAAGTAGCTAATCTTGTTATATTTTATCTCAAAATCCTAAGACTCACTTCAGCCTGAATTGCATGCAGTAATTTTATTATATTATTATGTCACTTATTTAATACTAGCTTTACCTCGTGGTTTGCCTCGCGTGTTATACAAAATTTTGTGCTTCGTGGACCTTCAAAGAAGATATAGTTATTTTTACGACTTTATATGCGTGCTCATCAACTGTTTATTTGATTTAAACTATTTCACCTCATTGAATTATGGGTTAAACTTAATATTTTTCTATAAGTATAAAAAATATGTCTAAATATGACCAGCGCTTTTTACGTGATTAAAAATGCTAGGCACAAATAGACAGTTAAATACAAGGCATAAAATTCTACAGTTTACAAATCATCCACATTGCTTAGCAATTACCTACTCTTTTTAGAAAAAACATGTAGACAAATAGTCTGGTTATTATTTTATTTTCATATATGTATACGTTACGGTAAACATTGTTGAAGGTATTTTTATGTATTCAACCATTATTAAAACCAAAGCAGTACTTAATGAATTTATTTTATTACTGACCATAAAAATAACTTACAGTTCCCTTCCACAACATTTGAGACATAATATAATTATGTGTAATTAGATACATATCCTTTAATGATTCATAATATTTAAATCGTCGTTCAGTTCGATCCGTTCGTTATTAAGTTTCATAATCGGGTCATAATAATGGTTCAGGTTCGTAATAAGGTTTCAAGACATTTCTGATTTGAATAGCCGGTATCTGTAAATAGCTTCAATTTAATTTCGTTCCAAAATTAAATTCCTAGCATTGAAATTGTTGGTTATAAACTGTATCATGTTATTTGGCTATTGTGTTTTGTTTTAACGAGCTGATGTACAAAGGAAAAACGTACCAAATATTGAAATATTTGTCGCATTCACGTTTCGTCAGAAAGAGCCTTAACAACCTGGGCAACTCATTGCAATTTAATCCCTAGATACGGCACCAACCGGAAATAAGAAATGGTCGGACGTCACGTCAACTGTAATTTAAGGACGGAGTCTCCGGCTGCGCACATGTGACTATTTTTACTGAATTCTAAAGAAGTAAAGAAAAAACTTTTTTAAGCTTGAATCTTTTTTACGGATGCACTCTCAATGTCATCAAGTCAGAATCTGATGATGGTGATCTCGAGATAATGGAGAAAAAATCTAACTAGCTAAGAATGTGAAAAATTCTTAGAACAACTTCTAACTAACTAATTTCTTTTAACACACCCGGTATCCGATTGACCCAAATCAGGCATAGTTATGTTAGTTTAAACAATGCTATAATATTTTTTTGCTGATCTGATGACGGAGCCATGAGATTTTTTACCCGGCTCCAATAAGCCTTTTCGAGTGGAATATAAATTGACCATTAGAAATGTTTCTAAGGCCACACCAGACCACGTCAAAAGTTCGAATTATAATATAATTAATATATACTTCTTCATAACGAGTTGTCTTAATATAAATACTTATTACTTAAGTTTTTTATGATACTGAAAATAGGAGTTTGTCCATACTGTTTCCTTTATTGTAAGAAAAAGATAAGAACTCAAATTGATGACCAAGTTGCTTTATAGTTATTTATTACTTAATTCATAGAGCGAGCACTCGAGAACTTTCTACAACTTTTCAATATTTTTGCATAACTTCTATTTTAAATGTAAGTCAGTAGCTCAATTATATTGCCTAATGTATTTGGAAGATCGAGTAAATTTAATTATTATTCATGCTTTTGTATGAAACAGTCTACTATAAGACTTTTTACTAAATAAATTTATATAATATTTGCTTAATACGTATAAATTTTTTCAGGTTATGTGACGTAATCGTTCCGAGGCGTCTAAAGTTTAGATATATTATCTTACAGCACTCACAAGTATATGAATACCGCAGTCTAGTTCTTCAAGTGTCTGTAAATCTCTTTAATGGAAGGAAGGGTGTCTTATATAAAGTTGTAAGGACAAAGGACAAGAAGTAAGGGCCGTCTGTTAAAACGATTGCAAAAAAATAAAAAGTATCGATTTCCATTAGCCATTTATAAATTACGCCTTAATAATTGCTCCTCCTTTAATAAGTTACAATTTATATTTTTATCTTCAGTAGTTGAAAAGCAATTTAGACAGTTTAACAGTCATGAATTGGTATACTTAAATACCAAATACCTAAGTAGAAAATAGCTTCACAATTAAAAAAATACTGTGCGTGGTAGGATATTCAAATTCTTTCTGGTTAATGTACTACCAAATGCAGATTTCATAGAAAACCCTAATTCCGTGTAAGCTATCACACAGCACACTTGTGAGTATTGAAACCAATTGGCGTACATGATGTTAAGTATACCTACTTCTAAACTTGTTATGGCTAATTTTTTTTCTTTATTAACATTGATAGCTAATAAATAGTAAACCTAATTATTGGTTATTAAGGTATGTCCTTCTACTTTACGATTACAACCTTCGTATTATTTTGCGTATTGCCTTTGGCGCCCTTCCGACACCGGCGCCTACTACCTGGTGATTGAATTGCTCTAACTAAAATACCTCTAATATGTAACGCATATAACACGCTTTGCTTCCTTAAAAGTATATTTTAACATGTATAGCCATCCATTTCCTAAGAAACTAATGAAACATAAAAAATACCTTTAAATGTAAAAAAATACCATTGATAGTTTTATGTATCACTGTAAGTATACGAAAAAGGAGGGTAGAACGTTAAAAAGTCATTTAACATGTCATAAAATATTTAAGATTTTTAGATGAAAAAATAAATCGCGACCTGCCCCTGTTTGTCAGGAATCGCTGGATTTCTTTTAAACTTTGTTCCATACATTGTTTTTATTCATGAGCTATATTTTAAAATATTAGGGGTGAAAGGTTGAATTTTTTATAGACGACAAGTAATGTTCTTAATGTACAAAGATATGTTTTGGGCATTAAAAGCTAAATTTTTAAATTCAATGACATTTGTTGATGAGAGGGTATCACAGGGTTTTTATGACGCTTGAATGCACGGAGGGTGTAGATGGCATTACTTGATCATATCTTATTGAAATTTAGGTGAGATCGATTTAGACGATCTGTTTTGATGCAAGCAAAATCAACTAGGATTATGAAATTAGTACTTAATGTTAATGATAAAAATAGCATGTTTAATAGTTTGTTCTTACTAAATTAAGAGTCGTTTTTATTAAATTCATATCTAGGACAAACACTCTTAAGACTCACCCAATAATAAAAAATGCTGATAAAAACTCATGCATCTCATAAGAAGTATTAGAAAAATCCCAAAAAAATGCCACATCCATTAGCACCTGAGGCTGAGGCACAGGTAAAAATGGAATTATTTAAAAAGTTCGGAAGTTAGTAATTTGCCTTTCAAGGGAAATTCTCTCTAATGTTGTGAATTTCCTGACGTCTGCAAAGATGCAAAACTTATTTCACATTCGAAAAAAGGCAAATCTATATTTCTATTCCAAATCGTGCCCCAATCTCACTCTGTCACTGTATTTATCACTGTTTCAAGCTTCTTTTTATATACAAAGTAGCTGTTAGCCGCGGCCTTACCGCCGTAACCGCTTAGATATGGAAAGTTTCCATGACAAGATGAAGCCTCATAGCCACTACATACACAAAAATTAAGCAACATAATCGTTCCGTTGCGATTGTAGCAGGACTGTAGTAGCCGCTACATGATTATAAAAGCTGCTATATAATATAACAGTTATATCCTACACTTTACTCAGTTGTTTTTAATCCGGTGTCCACTCAGTAACGTACGTAATAAAACTGGGTTATGACTGTTCTTGCTATGGTTTTTACTCTCCTAGATTTCAGCAAGGCCATCAACCAACGCCTTTTTGGGAGGAAATGCAAATTTTTGGAATTGCACATATTTGAAAAATACAAAATAAGGGGTTATTGTTATCTTTTAACACTAACAGACTTGCAATAAAAAATGCACCGGTTTTTTTCTATTACAGCTACAATAGTTCTTTGTAGTCAAAAGCAGTTTTAAAACAAACTTTTTTATATTACTTAAAAAAAAGAAGTAACTTAAAGCCACATAACACTTATCGGGCGGATATAATTATCTGTCGCCTTGTTGAAAGTATTGAGAAGCTAAATCACACTTGGGAATTTCACTTTCAAGTTTGCAAAAGCTTATTATCTTTCCATTCAATTAAGGCCGCTGTGATAAAAGTTTTAAATTATTATGATTAAAACGTATAACTGTCATAAGGATATTCATTTTAAATACCACATTAATTTATTAAATTCAATAGATAAATATTTTATGAAAAAAAACAGAAATCAGATATTTTGATGATCAGATAGTTTTTAATAAATGTTTATTACGTAACGATACACATGTTCTAGAATTTTTCTCACAAACCTTACTAACTATATAATTTAGTAATTTAGAATAACAATTACCTTATAAGGAATCAAGTTTGTCAAAGCGGTCAGTTCTTCATGCGTGTGCGCATGTAACTGTGAAAACGTTGCACACAAGCACAGCAATATGTCTAAACTCAAGCGAGTACATTTGTAGCACGGCCTCTTAAAGCGACTGTAAATAAAGTTCATACGATAAAACTTTTAATTGTTGCCTTTGGGCTTCAAACGCTTTTGGTCGAATAAAGTTCAGTTAATTATGTCCTTGTTTTAGAAAATAATTAGTCAGTTTTGAAAATAATTCAAACGATTACGCTTAAATTATTTAGTAGCCGACTTGTTCCTACTTCATTTTGCGTAAATTATTACACAACTAAATACTATAGTAAAGAAACAAATTTTATTTTGATAAAATCATATTGAGGACACAGTCATTTGTTTTAATCAAGATTTATATCCTTCATATTCTGTACACGAAAAGGTATCTAAACTTGACATAAGAACTATTCTTTCCTTTGACAAAATAAGAATTTTAGTCCAGGATCACATTGCTCGATTATGCATATTGTAATTCTTTTTTTGAAATAAATTTTAAATTTTAAATGTTGAGGAAGTATATAATGGATAGCGATAGGTTTTCTGTAGAAATTTGGCCGAAAGTATGTGTATTTAGTGTTTGTTCGATTTGCTATTACAAATTATTTCTTTTGTACATATTTTTTTCTTCTTAAAATAAAATAGCAGTCAAGCATTTATTATGCTAATGTGCCATGGAAAAGTCTGATTACAAGATTATTTTATTTGTAAACCATCTTATTCATAAAGTCACTTAGTACAAGTAATGAGACAATTACTTTTAAATGAGTTTACAGCGCTGACTAAATTGCGTTGCGTGTCTTTAGAACTGTGTACCCTATTGACTGTCTTGATATCGCTTTTAATTTTTTATGTTTTACTAGTTCTTTACTAGTTATCAAAATTTTAAATGTTACGTTTAAAAGTTCATGCGGTGAAATAGCTACTACTACTCGTGCAGCTATGACTGGTATAACTAAAAGTAAAAGTTACTTGCATACCTGCTTAGGTATTCTGAAATACGAGTAATTGTAGAATTAAATCTTCCTTCTCTCATAAGTTTTTTACTAAATTGACGTGTGATTAACGCTCCCTTTTTGTAGGTCAGTTCCCAAACTTTTATACCGTACCCACACCCCCACATAATTCCTAAACACAAAACTTTTTCTGTCGATGACATCGCGATACAGGATAAGCTTCCAGTATGTCACCAAATAATCTTAAAAATCGTCCGTCTCTAAGCCACTTTTCATTAAAAAGTTTTGAAGACGTAACACGAAATCAATAATTGCTGAAATTCATACCGCGAAGTTTTCATTTGACGAAAATAATAAGCTAAGTTGAATTGCTATGCAAATATTAAGGTTCTCTCAGAAAATAAACGAAACGAAGCATACAGATACAGTAGTGCGTGAGCGATGAAACATTATTTATCAAAAAAAGACTAAGTCTTACAAACTTGTACCGTACTATAAAAAGTAGTGAAACTGTCGCTTCATTTAGTTCTTATCAATATCTGACTTTGCGAAGCACATGGCAACGTAGTCTAAAGGTTCCAATCGCCGGGCTTGCGTCACTCCGCTGAACTTCAAACGATAAATACGTGACCCACGACAGAAAGATTCTTATAACGTTTGATAAACCTAGGAATAGCATTTAAATATTTAATAGTATTTGCCCATATAAAGATTTTTAAGGCGCGCTTCATAAATATCGGATAATTTGCGAGAGAGTGGTTTTTAGCGTAGGGATAGCTGATTCTCTGACAAATAAATTTTAATAACGTATAATTTTAAATACATTTGTTGGTCTGACACAATAATTGTATCACTTAGGGCCACAGCAAACACGCTACTTTTATCATCGGAGTTTGGAGATCCTGCATCTATATGCTGAGACACTCGGAAGACTCTTGAAGCGGGGTATATTTCATTCCAAAAGGTTAAAAAAAATGATGCTTTAATATCAAATCGTGTACTAGTTATTAAATGTAATCCAATCCCGAATGGCTGGCAATTAATATTTTATTTGTATAAAACAAGCAACAGTGCAGCTTCATCAGGATACATACTTATATAGGCATGCATACGTACGTTTTTAACTATACTGAAATATGTGATGGCTGCATACAGCTTTTAAAGCGGCTACTCCGCGGACTGCCGATGCTAAAAGTGACATATCGGTTGTGGCCCTTAATTACACTTACGCACATTGTATGGATTTCTCTTAAAAACTGTAATGTATTATGCTAATTAATTCAAAATGTATGACGTGTTCTGCTTATCATTGTATAATTTGCATATATGTAAGGCTGACAAACACAAGGAAAAAATATGTACTGTAGGATCTGTTACAATTTACTTATATGTTGATTCAATCAAAGAAATTTGAATTTGGAAATATATAATTGTCAAGCATGTAAATTGTCACTGTGCTATGGAAAACAGTGTTTTAATAAAACAATAAGAATCGAAAACACAACTGTTGATGATGATGATTGTGTAATAATGATGTTTATATGAGATGATGGGATAACATGATTATGATATTTCCATTTCCATTTCTTAAATTAATATTTGTACGATCACTAAGTTTCGTATAGTAGATACAATGTATGGTCTAATATCCTACATAGGATCGACCTTCGCCACATATTTACCGGGCGGAAATAATATTTTATAAAATAAAATGTGTCTCTGAACAAAGGTTATATAAATAAGACTGCCTTATTGAATATCAATTTGTATCAATAATCAAAAAATCGCTGACATTCTGTCCAAACCAACAAATTTCCAATAAAAGTCATACGACATACATCATTCAGAGTTTGTAACAGCTAAATTCCCTTCCTTTCTGATTGCCCGTAAAGGTACTCCACCTATTGTACAATTTCTGAACGCCACATACTTTTTATCGGAAGATGCTTTATTTTGCTGTAATTACGTTATGTTAAGTATACCAGAAGTGTGAAGAAATTTTAAACGTTTTTTTTTTTTATAATTTGTATAAAATATAATCTTAAACATATTTTATACTACAAAAATAATGTTTTCAAAATAGTTCACGTTATGCGGGATCCTCTACTATAACAATAAATTTGTTATTATATTTTTATAAGATTGGATTATTGTGATACAAGCTGCGTCCCACGGTTTCACCCGCGTAAGTCTTTTTATCACGTATCCTGTAGGAATATCGGGATAAAAAGTCGCCTATGTTTTTTGCCAGTGCTCCAGCTATATAAGTACCAAATTTTATTGCAATCGGTTCAGTAGTTTTAGCATAAAAGAGTAACAAACATACACACATCCTTTTAAACTGTATATATTTATAATACTAGTAAGAGTAGGATAGTAGGATAGTAACATATGATGCATGAAGCTAACTACAGGTAATAATACCTATCTATTATAATGTAACTGAGTTTGATTATGAAATTGGATGAAATTTTATTATATACCTAATATATCTGATCCTTATATATAGGGAAACAGTAATATATAGGAAAAGCATTTCTCCGTTCGACGGCTGTAAATAATAGCCCGTAAAATGTAGTTTCCTCGGATACATGGCAAACCTCTTAGATTCTGTTGGTTAAGGGTAGGATGGTAGGTAGGAAACCTCCACCGGATTTACATATATACGTACACGTGATGACAAGATCGCAGCAAAGAAAATAATTTAACTCTTCAAGGATTTAAATGGAGAATACAATATTACCAGCTGTTGCCCGCAGCTTCGCACGCTTGGTCAATGTTAATTTTTATGACAAAAAACTTTCATCCCCTTATAACAGGCGATGAATTTATCAAAATCCTTTAGTAGTGGCTATATGCATACCAAATTTCAGCCCTGAGCGGTCCAGTAGTTTATACTGTGTGTTGATCACCTGACGTTGACGACCTGTGTTTTGACCTCAGATAATATAATACTGATTAAAATTAATAATTGGGCTTCAATAACCCTGAGAAACTTAACATCCTTTTAATAATATAACATGGTTGGACGTGGAAGCAAATTGTAAGAATATCCAATGAGAATCAATATGGAAACAAGTTTAACCAGATGCGAAATATGCTATTGAAACTTTTATTGAAATTTGTCTAGAATCTTATAGAAGAAACAAAGTCAATATTAAATGAAACTGTGAAGAAAAATACATCTGTCTAAAGAACGAGAAGGAAAAATAATTATATTATATTAATAATAATATCTTAAGCTTCCACACAGTCTACTTTTCATCCCGGAACTTATACAACATAAACACACTTAATTTTGTGGTCAGACCGCCTCCTTGGTACAACTTAGAATCGAAATGTGTGTGTTCGATAAGTTACAAAGATGTTTAGAGTAAAATTTTTAAGAGTAGGTACTCTTAGATCGATACAAAACCCAAATCTGCTTTCATAAAAAACTTTGCCTGTCATTCTGTCTGTCCACGAAACAATCCATAAACCACGAAACTAAGTAATCTATTTCGGCATACTCTCTACTCCATTAATTATACTATCTATTTATATGGATACATTTGTGCCGATACTCACAGTTTGTTATCTTAGGATAGGGGGTAATATTCAACATGTGTACATTTTGGTAACTTACAGCTACATGATTGATAAAGCTGTAATTTTATATGAGAGATATTTTGTATCTATAAAGTATAACGAAAAATAATAGTTTTACGGCTATTTTTTTTTTTGTTTATTTTTAAATTAATTAGTAAATTGCACTATTTAGAACAAACCAGAGTGCATGTATATAAAAATAATATGTAGAATCACTGTTTAAGATATAATCGGATATTTGGCAGAAATCATATTGGCTATGATACAATAGGAGAGCTATGCATTTTTTAAATAACAATTTAGTTATTATTGTACGAGCATATTTTAGTTAGGTGAGTTTCTTTCGCATTCATGATATGAAATACTAGCAGGAATTTTATTGTGGGAGTCGAGCACGCTTCGGCACGAATTGGGCCAGCTCGCACCGGGGAAGTACCACACCCCCACAGAAAACCGGCGTGAAATAGTGGCATGCCACTGTGTTTCGTACGGTGAGTGGGGGAGCCGGAGGCCTATTTCCTTTTCCTCACCCGTCCCACTCCATTCCTTCTTTCCTGTCATGAATCCGTTCCTTTTCCCTTACCCACTAAAAGCGGGCAGCGCATTCGCAGAGGCACTACCTTTGCGAATGTTCATGGGCGATGGTGATCGTTTTCCATCCGCCTGATGGACCACCAGCTCAGTTGCCCGCTATGACATAAAACAAAAAAAAATTATGTTTTGTTCATATGGTTATGGAGAATAGATTTACTTCAGAACAAGACATCAAAGTATTAAAAATCCTCTTAAGAATTCTCAGGGGAAGCGCATAAGCAAATACTGATAATGCGGTCAAGTACGGAGACAAGCTCCTTATAGCATTTTAATCTTTTTTTAATTCTCAATAATGATTGCATGAAAGTTTTCAACTTCATTTTCCTATTTCTCTGTTTAAATCCATATGACAAGATTTTTACATATATTCGCAAAATCGACGTACATAGATTATAAATTGAAACGCAGATGAAAAGGATTTCTACGACTACAAATTTTGATACATATTTCATTAGGCCTTAGTAGCATTAGATTATATTTTTAAATTTTAAAAACATCAATTATTCAACTACAAATATTTTTGGATTAACCGATGGATGCAGGCCGCGGATGATCGGCCGTTCTGGAAGTCTTTGGGGGAGGCCTATGTTCAGCAGTGGACGTCTTACGGCTGAGACGACGACGACGACGACGACGAAATATTTTTACTTTTAGTAAGGTGCCTAATTGACCCACGCCCTTTCGAAAGTAAAGTCTTAAAAGATCGTGAGTGCTTTGACAAGTTCAAACAAGGGACAGGTTGATTTTTACGTATCAGGCAGTGAAAGGTCAAAAATTTCACCAATTCTGCATTCTCGTGAGGATTAATGGAATTGTTGGATAAAGTTTTGCCTGAGACCTAAAACAAACCTGCGTTTTCTTCGAAAGATACTGGAACAAAGTAGTTGGGCTCCATACGAATTAAAGCCCAGAGATGTTGAAGACCGATTACGCATGAGGAAAACTCAGCTAGCTAGGTTTTTCTTTGATTCGTTGAAAAGTGAAAACAATGATATAATACAAAAAAAATCGTAAAAACTGCCTATTTTATAGTGAAGAAATCTTATATAGGTATCCACGGCATCCGGGGGAAGGTGGCCTAGGGTTATGTCGGCTTCACCCCACTAACCCACTATGTTCATACTGACAATGTTTAGTCAGGCCGCATTAGTGAAGAGGCCAATGGAAGGAAAAAAATGTGCAAATAGTTTGAAATGTAAATTATTGAAAAAAAAAAACTTGAAAACTTGTGTTTCAAAAACAATATTGCTGATGTTATTCTCATATACTCCTTTTCTACTATCTTATATATATGCTTTCCCCACCACATACAAAAAAGATACCGTGAAAACTAAGTGAAATCAAACGCTTCCCTGTCAAAGTAAAACCAACTGCTTGGAAGAGAGCAACCTCAAAAATCTAAACATCACAGGTTCAATTCTTCATCAGACTATTCTTTAAAATAATTTGTCGACAACTTACAAATATAAATTTAATTTTTAGTTTTATAGCATTGAAATGTTTTATAAATGAGAAATTTTTAAAGAATAGAAATTTTTTCTATTCTTTAAAAATTTCTCAACTTACAAATAAACAAGATATTTATCTCATGTTTACTATACAAGCTTACAAAAATATTACAAAATTTAAAACAGGGTAGGCAGCTTGGGATAAAAATTATGGATAGTTTGCTCATAAATCATATACATTAATGTATATTTCAAAGCTTAGCCTGCATTTTACAAAATAATAGCTTATATAAAGGACATGAGGCCATTTTTAACATGACTATGAATTATGCTTACGCTATGCTAACTAATAATTATGCTTACTATATGCTATAATATTATGTAATAACAAAGTCTTGTCCAAGCTAGATCTAGAAAAAAAAAATGTGTTGCTAAGCGTTTATCCCGAGAACAGCTCCGACAATATCAGCTACTGTTTTTTAAGGTTTACATTAAGATTAATAGAGATGAAAAAACGTACCACGGGGCGTAACCCTGTACAGAAATAAAATATTACTTCCAAAAATAATTTTACTGCCATTTCCAATGATGACACCACGTGGTGAACAATGAATAACTAAACAAAGCTATGGGTGTTATATCACATTTATAGGTACGGATATACGCATCATTGATTAAATTTATGTGTCTACCCTTGATCCCAGGAACAAACACCTTCTGGAGTAATTATCGACTCATATCAACTCAATATAATATTACGGCTGTGTATGCGAACAAAACATTATCGCATACGGTTTTGACATCACATAAATTTCGTGTGAATGCATAAATTAGTGATGTCTAATGCCAGCAGGGACATAGAGTAACAAGATATTTGTCATAAATTTTGCGATCTTGCTTTTGCCCAATTTTTTGTATTTTTGACTGCATTATATTCATAAGTATCACTCTATCTATAAACATAAAGATGTATTAAATCAGACCATTCAAATAATTGCAAAATCCGGCCGGAGGCCCCCATCCTTTTCCTTATCCTTTCCAGTCCATTCCTTTACTCCCGTCGTCCATCCTTTCCTTTTACCGTACCTCATAAAAAGGGACAACGCATTTGCGGAAGCCCTAATTCTGCAATTCCTGGGTGGTGATCACATTTTCTCACAAATTCGATGATGAGGATTCAAGCGGGGTTGCCACAGCAGGTCAGATTATGCGGGTTCAATCCTGTGACATGATCTCTTTCTTATATTCTTTATTTATTGCATTTTAATATTAATAGAATACACATAAATATTTTATACATATTTTCAACTGGTAACTTAGGGATTTCGGCTGACGGAATCATAGTTATTCTTCAAACTACATAATATTCAGATTTCAATGCAGGTCGCATGTCAGTTACTAAACGATCACTCTGTCTTTTATCTCTAAATCCAAGCAAGTAGAAGGTAAGCCGATTATAAAACGAGTCGATAGAAGGTTATATTACACACGAAGCGATGTTTTTGTGGGAAAATATAAAAAGAAAAACTGCGCTATGAACAAGTTTTAAAATTTCAGTCGTCGCTCCAACGTGAAGGGATTTTTAAATCGAAACTATTAAAGCGGAATGAAAAGTCGTTCTTTTTTCCATAAAATAACAAGCGAACGGGTCGAAAGCACTTTTTACATACGGCATA
This sequence comes from Zerene cesonia, assembly GCF_012273895.1. Classification (NCBI taxonomy): domain Eukaryota; kingdom Metazoa; phylum Arthropoda; class Insecta; order Lepidoptera; family Pieridae; genus Zerene; species Zerene cesonia. The sequence goes on along the minus strand of NC_052102.1, from coordinate 5,637,523 downwards.
TTATTACAAAATATAAAAAGAACAATAGGTACCTACACCTAAAGTCATTAGTTTATTTAGTGACATTCAAAATCTAATACAGAGAAGGTAAGAAAGTAAAAAAAAACATAGAAAAAATAGTATTAATACAGTTTAAGTTCAAAATGCTTGGCTACATGAATATTTAATCAAAGCAATACTTTTTCCCGAATTATTTGCTACGATTATAATAGAAGGATTTTTTTATATATTACCACCTGTTGTGTTTACAATGTTTGATAGTTAAAAATTTTTAATATTTACTCCAATTGCTTATCATATGATTATAATTAAAACATTTTTTTTTTATTTAATATTACTTTATGCAACGTTTCTACTTTATATGTATTACGTTATCTATTTTATAACAAATATAATTTGTCTTTCACGGATCGCTCTTTAATCAAAACTTAAACTAGAAAGTAACATAAGGTTTGTTCTTGTGTATAAAACTTGTTGTTTCAGTAAGAGCACTTTGCCAAAAAATGGTAAGTAGAAATCTGAAATGCAAATACTAAAATTATGCATATTTAACGGTTTCCGATTTGTTTTTATGCTTTTTAACATAGATATAGTACAATAACTATGCTTTTGAAAGTCTTTTGGGAGATTTTGCGTATTTCGTTTACTTTGGTATGAAGGTAAAAAATTGGGATTTCGTAATAAAATAAAGAGGTCAATCTTTTGACAAGTTACAATTAGTTCTAATAAGGGTAAATTCGTTCACGAAAACTTTAAAACTATATCATAATATTCATAAACATAAAAAAAATCATTTGCTGTTAATTTGAGCAGAATGTCTAGGCTGATTTTGATAATTGGTAGTGGACATTTAGAACAATCCAGGGAAGATTTGAAAGGTAAGAAAAATAAGAAAAATGTGTCAAAATAATGCGTTATGAGTACGCCGAGTCGGCTAATATATAATACTTACATAATAATAGTACTAAACATTTGAATTATAATGAAGCAAAACGTGCAATCCAAAGGCAGTCATGTTCATCTTGACCCATAGTTTTGATTGCATATTTTTTGCTTCGTTAACACGTGCTGTACTCTGCATATTGCTAAAGACGGATGAAATAATGTCAAACTAGAAGACCTTATGTATCAAAACAAGATTCTCTCATTCGATAGCTCAATTAGCAGTCAGCGCTTTAATTCGCAATAATTAATCTGCTATAGGTTGAGCTATTATTGAATTCCGGGGATCGAACTAATTGAACGGAGACGCCTTGTATCTTTGATTACCGCCAGATCCATTTGCTATTCAACGTTTAAAATATTAGTGGTAATCAAATTAAATAATAAAATATATTAGTTATTATAATCTCGTGTCATCATTGAATATTCGACACTATAATATTCTTAATCAGATAGATGTTAGTAAGTATTAAATAATCAAATAATGTTACAAT
>NC_052102.1:5611321-5635087 GCF_012273895.1 Zerene cesonia | reverse complement strand
ATTTCAACATGATCGGTTTAACCGTTATTGAGTTATAAATAGTGTAACTAACACGACTTTCTTTTATATATATAGATGAAATAACTAGGTTATTCCTCGCGGCTTCGCACGCGTTAATTTGGAGCAGTTTAATAGATATTATACATAATATAAACCTTCCTCTTGAATCACTCTATCTATTAATAAAAACCTCATCAACCCGTTCCGCCGTTTTAAAGATTTAAGCATACATAGGAACAGAGAAAGCGACCGAGTTTATACTATGTAGTGATGATTATTTATTATATAATTAATAAGATACTTCGTCGTCCATTATTATCTCAGCAGACTACCCTTAAGACTTTCAAAATGGATTAATGTTATTTCGTTGAGTACCACCTCTTTAAAGGGATAACGGCCGCGTGTGGTCGGTATTGTCGCATTTTTTTGAGAGAGATGTTTCCGTCGATAACCACCGTAGCGACATCTATTGAGTTTTAGAGCCAATCTCGAAAGCTATATCATTTATTAGATTCTGGTTCACCTATCGTGATACCATCCCTGGAATCGCCTTTCAAACGAAATAAGAACATTCGAAAATAATCTCCTTTACTGAGATCGGTTAAAGAATATTATACATTTTACTTAATTTAGTAAGTAATGTAAAAAAAATGTCATTACAAACAGTTTCAATGATACATTGCTTGCAATGCATCGGAACCACAGAATCCTATCCTACTTCCTACTTATATTATAAATGGGAAAGTTTGTAAGGATGTGTGGGTGTTTCCTGCTCTTTCACACAAAAACTGCTGAACCGATTGCAATAAAATTCGGTACGTGGACAGCTGGACAACTGGAATAACACATAAGCAACTTTTTATTCCGATATTCCTACGGGATACAGACTTACGCGGGTGAAACCGCGGGGCGCAGCTAGTATTTAGTATAACTAAAGTATTATGCGAGAGATCGCGTATTATAGAAGGATAATTGCGATTGAGTCACGAGTGCCAAGTGTAATGAAGTTAAATATCGTGGCAAAAACGACGACTCACGTTCTAATACAAGTAGTTGCCCTCTTCCATACAATCCTCTTTTATCTGTTCTCTTTTATCTGTATTTCCATTGAACTGGTAGCTTAAAAAAAACATTATATCGTGTATAAATCACAATGGAATCACAATAAGGAGTATTTTGTCTCGCCTGTATTGAATCTCACACCAAGTTCAATATAAAAATATTATTTTAAAATAGTGAAAAACATTTTTATATAAACCGGAGTCTCATAGTAACACGCTTTTATTAGCTTCGCCTGTATGTTCGAATGTTTGTATACAGTTTGTTACACTCGATTTTGACACGATTTAAAGGATAGATCTAATTCAGTCTGCACCTACATATATCAAAGATCGGGCAACAATACAATAATTTCATTTCACTTTTTTATGCTGATTATAATAAGCGCCAGGTTTTACATTTTAACAATGTTATATAGGTATATTATTTTTAATAACACTATATTACATATAAATCTATTTTTCCCAAACCTTAGTAAATCCACGTTTTATTTCTGAATTAGCGACCAAAACTTGTCTGTAACGCTATTACTTGAATATTAACTACGTTTGGATATTGCCTGCAAAGGTTAATAGTATATGGTATGAATATACATACATTCACAGTTATTAGAGTTACGTATCCACAGAATAAAACGGGACTTTATTACCTACATAGTAAAGTAATAAATTCTCTTTTCTATTACTAAGACTTCACTATCCGTCTGTGTGTCTGTCCGTCCGTCTTGTTTTGGACGGACATGTCATGAACATTGATAGGCAGGATAGACGGTTGACGTTCGGTTTTTTTCAATATGAGTTATTTCTGCTGCTTCTAGGTACAAATAATCAATATCGAGGTTAAACAATGATTGGCCATTTCATAAATTGTAGGGAAAATCAATATCTTTTTGTAGTTCCTCTTTAGCTTATTTGTACGAAACCCTAGGTGTTGCGAGTTTGACTTGTACTTGACCGAAATTTATAATTGACCTCTTCCAACTCACTTAAATGGTAGTCCTTAGGTCTCGTATCTACCGTAATTACACTATGATTGTCTTGCAAAATACATATATTTATTAGCAGCATAGCATTATAATCCTAGGCTGTTTAATTCAAGTTGATGAAATATTTCCGACACTCAATTCTCTTAATAGGACTTTTATAGATATAAAGGGTATAAGAGTAGTACTAGTAGACTTTTATTAATTAAATTTATTTGTATGAATTGCAATGTAGAAATTATTCTCATTTCAAAGGTCTCTTTAGATTATCTGTATGTTATCTAATTAGGACGTTATTTCATACTCAATAATTAGTTATAAAGATAACGATATCTACGGCTAAAATAACTAGTTTATTTTATTTCTTTGAGTACCTGTGAGTAACGTAAATTTTTCGTATAAAAAGAATTCCCAGAATATATCTGTAAATTAAATAGGAGTAATTACAATATGGGTGTTTTATAGACCCCTAAATAATAGTCGACATATAACGTACATGTTCTTTTACATAAATATTTTAAGTGGGTTATCCAATATCTATATATTATGTAAACGAGAGATGAATTAAAAAAAAACCGGTAAAATGCACAGTCTTTTGCTCAAATAATAAATTTATGAGAAATACGCATCTAAAGTAAAAGGTGATATTGAAAATGTATGAAGAACTAAGTACACATTTTGTAGTCCTCGCAAGTAAAGCTGCGAGCGGTAAGATTAATGAATAAGTGTTAATTGACCTAAAACAAAAAAAAAAAAAACCAGCGCCTATTTATTTGCCAATAAGGTGCTACAATTGCTTAGACCCGTAGTCATAATTAAAAACACAGAAACAAGAAGTTTTATTGTATTCTTAATGCATGACTACAATCAACTGCTAACAAAGCTAACAACGATAAACACTTTAAAACGTAAAAGCAAATGTTTGTTCTCGTTAACATTCAAGGCATCTTAAATTTGAATGTGTAGGTACATTATAGATATGACCACAATTTTAATGATTAAACTATTTACTTATTGTGTGTTAATAAACTTTGACTCGTCTATTGTCAAGATTTATAGAAATCAAGAAATTTTTATCGCCATTTTTTTTTAAATTTTTACATTAATTACACAATGTTATACGTTAAGAAGTTGTCATTAAAAAATAAGTTATATTTATCACATCTGCCATATTGGATCATGTGTCAGTATTTGTTACCTCTTTCGGCCATTATGAAAAAAAAATGCATGAAAATTGCTAGTTCTTGAAATTTTTTAACATAATTCTGGAAAAAAAATATTTAGGTATATCTACATAACAATCAAAATATATCTCTGTCATTGTTGTGACGACTGTTAGTTCACGAGATATCTATTTGATCAGTCTTTGTAATCGATATTGTTAAATATTCTCGCACCAAATTTTATCATATTCAATATATAAAGTATACGGAGATCTAAGATTCAATCGACAATAAAAAATATCTGTCTCATTTCTTCTCCATTTCAATGTTTGCAAATAATGCTTTCGTAACCAATATAAATGTTATTTTCCAGGTAATTTGAACAATCTTCATATTTATGAATATATTCTTTATTGAATAATGAACAAATGCCTTCTTGAACCTACTGCGAATTTTGATTACCTACACTTACAGCCGGTTTCAATGACTATAGACAAGATATCTATTGCTATGAAAAAATTAGGCAAGTATAGATTCTTAAATATAAATATTTCGGGAATTTGATTATTGGTACAAATTTATTTCATACATTAGCAAACCTTCGAATTTAATAAATTTTAACTTAAATTTGAGAGAATGTATCTTCAAATATGTAACTACCTATACGCTCGCTATATTTCCTTCTTAAAAAATAAATAAATGCTTTATCCTTATACCCTTTTTGTTTCTCAATAAAATTTAACAAGCATTGACGGGACGATTACTGATATCTATTTGAAAATTAGTTGTCTTAACTTCCTTATAATAAATGAAATTAAAATAAATATTCTCAAAAAATAATAAATCCTGTTATGCCTAAACATCGATAAACTATGCTAAGCTTATAAATCATTTTCTAATATAATCTCTTATGAAATTTTCATCAAAAAGTTTCTAAATAGACGCAAGACGGGTGCTAACAAGTTGAGTCGCTTCCTTTCATTTCACTGCTTAGTTCTCAGAAACCCCATTTTGTGCGCTACCGGTGTTGGAGAAGGCGAGACATGTTTAGAAAATTACCTGCTATGTCACATTTCTAGTTGCCTACTCAAAGGATCCCAGCAATCCACGTCTAACACGTATGGCACGACAAACTTATCATAAAAACTAGAAAATTATGTCGTCCTATTAACTCCTCTGAAAGAACCATTATATCGCAATGTTGCAAATAATTAGAACATTTTTTTGAATGATTATACCAGATTAATGCATGACGCTTTCAAACTAAATAATTGAGCGGTATTTGGCCAAATGTTATCGGAATTATTTTTACTTTGTATTCATCATATACATTTAAAGAATATTCATCTGAAATTTCTATAAAATGTTTTCAATATTCACATTTCAAATCAATTATTCCGCTTCAAAATCAATTTCATGAACAGTAGCAATACGTGCACATGTACGTGCAGTTTCTTTATCTCATATTGAACTAGCGAATATGAACACGTGTGTATACGAACATCTCGACCGAATCTAGTAATTGATCGAAGTTGACGATAACAGTACAGTATAATAAGAAAAATGGTCAGTGCCCAGTAGCATATTGTACCCACCGGCATTTTTAATGTGTTTAGTTGATAAACGTGTGTCGTGCGTGATGCCCGTACTAAAACTCAGTGCACACGACGCTTAAACGGATTCAGTCAATTCAGTGAAATAATTACCGTATAGTTTTAGTATTCAAAAGTTTTTAACGCTCGCTGTAAACACTTGTGTGTGCAATAATAGACAGTTATCTATACATAAAAATATCGAGGAGAAACTTCGAAACTTGTCCAGATTTTTCAGATCGACGGCAACAATTGATTCAAGGTATACCTACATACTTAGTTAGATTTTTATCATGCTGTTATGCATTAAAATATGCTAAAACTTCAATTGAATTGAGAGTTTCATTATTTCAAGGCAATGTGGGTTTTTACTAAATGTTATAATTAGATTTTCTTGAAACAACTAAGTTTGACCGAATTGTTATGACGCGTAGGTATCAATCTTGCGCATAATATTGTATCGTTCTATTTCGTTATTGCAGTAATTTAAAGAAAAATATATGCATTTAGTGACCGACAGATAAATCAACAAGTCTATCTATGTCCGTCTATAAAGCTAACAAAAAGTAAAATTTATTTTATTGTATATTAATTTCATACCTACACCCAAAAATCCAAGTACATGTAGGTTTCAGTAAACAGATAAATGTAACCAAAAATAAAAGAGATTTAAGACATCCAAATCCCAAACCGCATTAATGGAAGCATCACAAAGCGTATTTATGGTTCTCTCGAGAATAAAATTCAATTCTTGATTGGATAAAAAAATTAAAGACGGAGAAAGGATATGAAATAAAAGTGATTATATAATTTGATACATTTACATTATATTTGTGTTGTAATATGATATCTGGTTAATATCTTAATCATAAGATTTATGTATATTTAAAATAGACATGTTATATTTGAAGGAACTCTAATTTGTTTTTTTTTTATGATAGACAAAATCATATTTTCTATCTATTCGTTACCTATATTTGTCTGACATTATTATTAAAAGTTAAGTCTTAAATTTAAAACACCTAGGTTACACACTTACATTAAATTATTATATTGCACTCAATATAATCTCTTATGTTTAATCTGGAGAAGTGGACCAGAAACGTCACGGAAGGACTTTTATTCCAAATCTTGAAAACATTTCAAAACATTACTATTAATTAGCGCTGGACAAGCGATTTTAAAGAATGGGAGGGGTTTTTTTATAAGGTAATTAATACCTGAGAACTATCGGCTTATATGATTTTAATGTTTTTTTTTAAGCTCGTGTTCCGTTTTTCTTGTAGTCCCGTTTGAATTTGGTCTAGTTCGGACAAATTGAAGATTATTTTGTTGTTGTTGTATAGCTTAATTTAGTCATAATTTCTAAAAAAGACCTCTTGATTCTCTAAAATTAGTTTTGAATATAAAATATTGTTTGAATTCATACCAGTTATGTGGTTTTCTTAGTTGTGCTGACAGCTTTATTAATAACAGAATTTTTAAATACTTGCTATCTAATTTTCTTGTATTATCCGAGGTACTTGCCCTCAAAATAATCGTTAATTGATCAAAGGGAACTTTTTCATTTTCAAACATTAATCCAATGATGCGATGAGAATATTTAATTGATTTTATCTCGTGTTCTTTTCATCAAGTATTAAAATATTTTGCGTCTTTAGTGATCTATATACCTATAGATTCAACATAATATAATACAGAATTGTTCTACAAAAACGTCACCCACGTTCTAACCGTCTAAAATTAAGAAATTATATAAATATCTGATTTATAAATTTTTAGTACTAGTAAGCTCAATCAAAACAAAATATAACACAATTAAATAATACCTATTTACATCAAATGTAGGCTCTATTAATGCCTAGTTAATTTTTTTTTTTCATATAGTGTGATTCCAAAAATCATGTCCACGATAAAAATTCATCATTACTCCACGTTTTTGACATCCTATTTGGTAGAAGGTAGTTTGCGGATATCAAGACTATTATAGGCGCAAAAACTTTAAGTCTGCAGTATGTCTACACACACTAGGCAATCACTGTATAAATGTTAACAAATCGAAACAAATTCTTCACAGAGACAATAATTTTTTAAGAGATGTGCCAAAACCAAACGCTATGTCATACATACCAATGCCAAGAAGACATTATCAGCCAATACTACCACCAATCTCCACCAAAAACATATAATATTCAACATACCAACTGTGGAGAAATAGGTGAAGGTAGATCAGAATTTTGGTATCATCATTAAGACATTAAGACATGAATCGTCAATTTCTTGAAGTGAATCTATACTAATAAAAGAAGTGTTAGTCGCTTAGCACTTATACCTCAAGATCAAAACAAACTTATTACAGGGTCAACTAGGCGAGTAGCGAGTAATATACATAATGAAACTTCCTAACATTAAAGTCTTTTACGAATGAATTTGAAAGGTATGTAGGTAAAAAAATATAAATAAGTATGACCTTATCATTTGAAATGAAACTTCAAAGTTGAAATATAATAGAATGAACTCCTACATTAATTTTACTTTTAATAAGATATTAAAAAGGATAGTTTTTATTTATTCTATACAAACTGTTACACGCACCTTTGTCTACGCGGTATTAACAAATTCTTTTGGGAATGAGATGTTTCACCGTGGTAAAAAGCTAAAAAAAAAAGACTCGTCGTCGTCTCGTCTTCTATCTCTTAAATACATCATACCAAACATAGCTATGTTACGACGCGATAGACAAAGAAAAGACAAATAAACAAGCAAACATCCTTTTAAATTTATAATGCATGTTATATGTACCCAGCATAGGAAGTAAGGAAGGATTCATTAAGATTCAATTTAAATCAAAGATATCAAACCAGGTCGATACCGTATCACCGGATGATCTAACATTAGTAAAGTTACGATAATTAAAATGTAACAATTTCGAATGCTGAACATTGAAGATATTTAAAAAAAATTACGGGCACTCTAAAATAGATACCACAAAATCTAAATCTAAACCTTTCGTTTTTTGTATCCTTTATCGGTTTCCTAGTCAGTAGTAATATATTACCCATATCATATTGTATTATTACATATTGTAATTGCAAAAACAATTTAAAAATCTATTGGTAGTAGAAAAATAGTATACAATTATATTCCTTCGTTATAAATGATATGTTGGCAAAGTGGACAAAGGTTAGGTAGTACAGCTAGATCTTTATGTAACACTAAATTTACCTATTCATTGTTATGGTACTGAATCTTGCAGACGTGGGTCGTACGAGTCGTAAAATAAAATGTATGGTAGTCTATATTACAATAAATGTAGCTGTAGAACAGCAACGGTGATGAAAAATTCGCTTTTATTCAGCAACTCTTTGCTAACATAATATACCAGCATTACCACTTACATTTCTTCAAGATGAAGTTTAATTTACAAGTATCGATTACTCCTATGTGTCGGGCCTTGGCACAAAAATTCTCTCGCACTTAATAACGTTCCTTGTTATAAGTGTACAATCTTATTAAATCCTACCCCAGACGTATCGGCCATAATAGGGGTCAACAATTTTATCACTGAAGCAATAAACGTAAAACTTACATTTATGTTAACTTACTGTTAGAACCACCTTGAAATAAAATCGTTAGCTCGAGTTCAAAACGTAATTCATAGTTATATAAATCATGGAATTGTTTTTTACTTTAATTATGATTAATAAGAGGTAATCGCGCTTTGTTTCTGGCCAATTAACAGCCTCCAGAACTGCTTCTATAGCATCCCTCAATCAGTAGCGATCGACAGTAGGTCGACCAGGTTGAATACCAAGAAACATCTGTGATATAAAAATTTAACGTTTAGTAATATCGCAAAATTTTTTTTTATACATAAGTAACGCTAACGACTAAAAAGTCTTTTCTGTCAATTCTTATTTTGGTTCAGACACTATAGTTTATTCCTATTATCTAATGTGTAATATCATGCATAATATGATTCAAGTGTATAGATTGATTTATATGGAGATGTAGTCCATTGAAAAATTACATTGAGGGTTACGTTTTGCCAGAGAAGGCAAATGCCCTTTTATCAATATGTAGGATAGAATAATATAAACTTAAGTTTGTAGGATCCTTCGCCCTTGTCCGTGTCGTACAAAAAAGGGTACAAAAGGTTTTCGCGCTTTATCTCGTAAACTAGCAATTCAACAGAATATTTAACGAGGCATTATTAGTAGCAAATTGTCTACGACTTTACTCGTATTGCTTTTTACCATAATATGAAATAAAGCAGTTATCAACCTAAGCATTGGATCAAAGCTCAAGGCTCAATTTTTTTATCAAATACATATTCTTTATATAATGAAAAGACATATGAGCAATGACCAACCCCCATGAACATTTAATTGCACAAATTATAGAAATTATGTAGATACATTACAGTTTTATGGTAAAATTTTTTACAATAATCACTCTGCTAGGTTAAAACCTGTGTTACTGTGTTCATTCGTCCGTCCATATATTAAGTTAAACTTCGGCTAATCCCCCGACATATAAAAAAATAAAATTGCGTTCGCAGAGAAACAAAACCCAAATATTCCTGAAATCGTAACATGTCAATTAAATGGAATACATGTTAGTTTAAATTAAACTAACAGGTTTGCTTATCCATGTTCGCTTTTTTTGAAGTGGTACGGCGGAAAATGTCCCTTTTCCAAACATTATTAAATTATGTTTACTTCCGATAAGTTAAAAAGTTATAATTTCTAATCAACTCTAAAGACTAAGTTTTATAGAATTTTCAATTTCCTCATGTTTCGATAAGATTGAAAAGACGAAGTGCTTAAACTTTAGATCAATAGCAAGCGACAAATTTAGTAAACGAATTACAATCAAAATTATTGCTCTACCACAAAATACCTTTCGCAAAAAAATCGTACAAATTCTTTAATCTGTACTATAATCAGGGTCAGAGAAACATAATATAAGATAATAGTTTATTCCTCATTACTGTTTATTCACAATATTTCTATTGGGTACATTAATAAGTTTATTAGCTAATAAGTTGCTCACTACAGAAGTATCTGACAACTGTAGATTATATAATAGTGTATTGTAAGTCGATAAAGATTTTCATTAATAATGTATTTATTTTCTGAAAAGAAGTAGAGCAGATATTGAACGACAACCATTTCTAAGGAGTGAATGTAATATCGTTCAATACTTCCAAAGGACTTTGTATCGAATAGTTCACGAATGAGCGATAAACGAGAATGCGTTAGCATTACAAACAGGATGGATTTGTGTCACGAACGCATCGCGCAAACAGCAGCGTATTGTTTATACTTATACCCTCCTTTTTACCCGACAGCAACGATAGGAGGGCTTTATTTTTCAAGCATACAACGGCTTTATTTTTCAAGCAAACGGACGGATTTTGAGGTGTCTTTGTTAAATTATGAAAAAAGCAACCGGTAAGTTACAAAAGAGATTTGTTTCTTTCGTACCAAATCAACATTTTGATTTTGTAAGAAAGATACGTTATCATATATCACCCAAATATAATATATATAAATATATATAACTCATATATAATATAACTCAAGCCAATCACGATTGGCTTGAATTATATAAAGAAAGAATGTGCAAGTTTTTATGTGTTTTTGGTAAAAACTGTTTTACGAATAACGTTATAAAATATTCTAGCAGCGCATGCAAAAAAATGACTCTTGACGGCAAAATGTTAATACCTTAGGATTCATTGTTCTTATATCTGAGTTAAATAAGCTCAAACTCAAACATTTATTCATTCATCTAGACTTCCTATAGAAGCGCTTTTGAATCGTCATATTACACAGTTATAACATTTACCAGCGGTTCTGAAAGCAGTTTCTACAGAGAAGCGCCGGCAAAAAACTCTGTAAATGCTCTTTTAAAATCATATCAATTTTACATTTTAATTCTTCATAATATGTAACATGTACATAACAATGATGTCAAAGATCTGTCATGTGGTTTTTAAGCAACAACATTCCATGGATGGATCTTTCATATATTCATTAATGCTCTAGTAGACTCTCTGAACTAATACATCTTCTAATATATAAAATTCTCGTGTCACAGTTTTCGTTGCCATACTCCTCCGAAACGGCTTGACCGATTTTGATGAAATTTTTTGTGCTTATCCGGTATCTATGAGAATCGGCCAACATCTATTTTTCATCCCCCTAAATTATAAGAGTAAGGCAGAACAGAGTTTGCCGGGTCAGCTAGTTTTTAATATAGTTTTTGAATTTAGCACTACTACTAAATGACGACCTTGTCCCATAAATTAATTTTTTATTTTACTAAGCCGGAAAACAGGCATTTTAATTTTATTTCTGTAACTCGTGTCATAACAATGTCTATCTCCTACTTTTGTATGTAAGTCGATGTTATTGTGTAATGCACAAAAAATTACACATTTCCTTTTTAAATTATTAGATAAGATTACGTCATTGTTAGTAGTGGTGGTGGCTTAGTGGTTAGGCCTTCGGACTTCAATCTAAAATTTTGAATGTTTGAGACCAGACGAGTGTGTAAAAATAAATTGATCATTCGATTTATCTGCGCATTATCCACATAACCATTGCTCGAAACGGTGAAGGAATATATCGTGAGGAAATTAGCCTGTCCAAGAATTAAAAATTCCACGAGATTGACATCTGCTAATCCACATTTGACCAACGTGGTGGGCCTAAAGCCTCATGCCTGAGGCCCGTGTCCTTGCAATGGGAACAAATATAATCTGATGATGACGACGGTGAGATTATTATTTGGTTTTCACACTACTCAAGCTAATATTGTACCTGTGTATTTGCCTCTTTTGTTCTTTAATTGTCTAAAGGACATGAATTTTAACCATAATGCCTTATAAAAAAATCACTAGTTGGTATTTTGTATACGATACTCTGTGTAAAGTAAAGTATAAATAATATTAAATACATTTCTAATGAATTGAAAAAAATTAGCAAGAGATGAAAACATTGCTCTGCAATTCATTAAACAAAAAAAGTTATGTTCTATGACACTGTCTTTTTAATACTATCTTTCCGCCATCTAATGTTTTGATAATGAGACCGCACCGGGTCGCATGACCCACTACTTGCACTGCCTAGTGTGAATTTATAATACTACATTTTGTTTATGGTCGACTTGCGAGACAAAGCGGAACAATAGACTAGAATCATGACCCATATCTGGAATAGCACTGAATTAAATATGTAACAGCAAATTAAGAGTTCCCAAAAGTCAAGATAAATTATTCAACTTCTAATATTTACTACATTATAAAAAAAAACATGGAATTATATTTCATTCGAAAACAGGTGGTCGAATGCTATATATATAATGCTAATAGCTAAAAACTTGAGATTTTAGAATTAGGATCAGGGTCGATCAAACTTTTTAAGTTAGAAAATTACAAGCTAAATAATCATGTAGTTATATCGTAACTTATTACAAGCGATGTATGTTATCGAAAAACTTAAATTATAACGTTATAATTAATTATTAATGATGTGATGTACTTTATTATTATACTATACTTTTAAAAAATAGACCGTAGAATTCAAGTAACAAATAGCATTCACACACGATTAACGCCATGAGGAATTCCAAGTTCCGCTTGTAATTTAATTAGATAACGACAAAGCAGATACGTTGAATCAGTTTCCGTTTATGACGGCCAACTCCTGCGTGTGTAAACAACCATCGCATTAAACGAAGAACAAAGAATTATACGTACATTCAATTTGCAAGGTGATAATTTTAGATAGAGCAAAAAAATAATAAAGCATTTCCATCGCGTTTGTTCAGAACAACACGTTTCTTTTTGTATCCTATCTAAATGTAAATTTGGCTCATCTATGAATTATGAATATTTGTGTGCGTAAAAATAATACTTAATTTACTTCCAGTGGAGGTGAGATGTTACTTTGATAATATTAGGTATTAATTTCGCACTCAAAAACTGAGGTCAATGTCACCGGCACATTCATTTTCAACTAACGCCCGATGTTTATGATCACTCATTATCCAAAAATCACAAACATACCATACCTATGTTTTAGCAATCCATTCTCTGAGCAAAGCTTGTCAATAACCAATCGAAGGATTGTTTTTGCATGGAGATTAGTGATCGATCGAAAATCGTTTTTTTTTTTTTACGATATAAATATTGAAATTGTTTCTCGTTGCCACAGCTTTTCAAATATTAGAATTTTTAATTCCTTATTATTATATAAATGAGTTGAAAAGTGCCAAAAGGGCATCGACTCTTCTCAATTTTAACATCCATCGAAATGACAATTGAGTTCTAATTTTTATGCACCTCTTTCATAACAAATAAATAATAGTAAATCTATTTAGAGAACAGCAATGTTGAACTAAATAATACTGCATAAATTGTGCATATCACCCATGGCTTAATTCTGCGTTCAACCGATAACGTTTTGTGTCCTTTTATATTGGTGTGTCAATGAGAGTACAGTGACCCGGATTGGTAAGTACCAGTATTAGAAAACCATTGTGATAGTCGCCATTAACATGCATGCTTTATACTACATCCTCCTTATTCAGTTTAATCCTCAAAAAATTTTTCGAGTTGAAACCTGATGAAAACATAATCTCAAAAATATTGCAACGGGAATTCTAAAATTGGGAAATGAAAAAAAGATTTATCTAATATCTGCCCTCTGCCATAGCTGAAAAGTTTTTTATGAATCTTTAAGTAGGTATTCACTAAATACATATATGGTAATTCTTTTGTACGTGACAAAGAACTGGCACCCATAATGATCCCAAACAGATAGCACGACTGAACCGAGTGTTTGCATGGCGCAAAACACCATTTTAGTTCAACATAGTTTGCATCTCCCATATTATCATGTTAATAATGTCGTTACAGTCGCTATTGTTCCGTAAAAGCGCGCGATTTATCCAATTACGCAATAAGTGAGACAATGTTAACATTCCAATTTAATTTGTGTTTAAAGTTTAATATTACAATTCTCCTAACCGTTTATTAGCCTAAATTGATTAGATTCGACTTTTAATGAGAGAAACACACGGTGAGTCTTGATATACGGCCAGAAATAACTTTCATTACACTCACTATTAACATTTGATTCTTATCCTTATAATTCATTAATAAATGTTTGAGTTATAATAATAAGATTAACGCAATTTAAAAGCAAAATAACGTTGTTCATTACCTTATAGTCTAATAGAAAAAAAATGTTTTATGCAGATTTCATTTCTGCGCTGCAACAGCTCCGGCTCGGCATGTAACCGTTCTTTTTAATTTTAATGTGTCGCTTGTATTATAATAACTAGAAAATTTTGTACTTTGTACAATTATGATGTCGCCACAACGTCTCATCTATTAAAGATAAACCTTGCTCAGCCATTAGTGAGAACGTTGTTATCATACTCAATAGTAGGTACCTGGGAACGACATACGTGCACAACGGACTGTAGCCCTTAGCCCATTAATAGTTTTTAAGCGCAGCATTCCAATGATAAGCGTTATAGCAGTACAACTTAGGATATTGCTTCTAGATAAAATCTAAGGTACATATCAAGGTATGTTAAGATGGTACATACATCCTACTAATAATAAATATATATATATATATATACATATATATAAAATTCTCGTGTCACAGTTTTCGTTGCCATACTCCTCCGAAACGGCTTGACCGGTTTTGATGAATTTTGTTGTGCTTATCCGGTATCTATGAGAATCGGCCAACATCTATTTTTCATACCCCTAAATGATAAGAGTAAGGCAGAACAGCGTTTGCCGGGTGCAGCTAGTACATATATAATAAATAGATTTTAACTCATGGCTACTTTTTACCCGGGTAAAACGGGAGTCACGACGTGAGTTACAGCTAGTTTTAACTATAATGTAAAACTTATTTTTTCTCACTTTATTTCTTAAACTCCAACTAAATTAATTTACGTTAGAACAATGGAAGTCAATTAAAACTTATATAAAAATACATTTTTATATATGAAATTTTCGACCTTGGATACTATATTAAAAACTGTTTTTATCGCAGATTTCAAAAGATAAACTGACGTCTTACCCTCTTTGTCGGAATGAAAATAAAAATTCTAAGCTTTTTCCAAGTTAATATAAACTTAAAATAAAATGTTTGGAATATCAAAACAACTACATTTCGTACACGTACACGATCTTTTCATTGAGAAATTTATGGTCGGTAGCGAACAAATCCTATCAAAAAGAAAGAGATAAACTAAGACCCGAAATTAAAAATGTATCTTCTATCCAGAATAGCGTCAATCTTCGATTATTGATATCGAAACTGCACGCCAATACAAAAAAACAATCATTCAATTGGTTACTGACAAGCTTTCGTGAGAAAATGGTTTGCTAGATCAATCTATAAAGATTTTCATAAGAAATAGCTTTGATTATTCGTTTATAATCACGCGTTAAGTAAAATTACTGCTCTAATCGGCGAAGGAAAACATTGTGAGAAAATTTGCACGAGGAACCAAAAACTTCAACATTGACAAAGTCTTGTATTATGACCCTACAGGACGCTCGTACATGGAAAGAAACCGAGTGAACCTCAAATCATGTGTGTAACACAAACCGACATAACATTTTAGTCACTATCTTTAAAATTACTCCAAGGATTGTTTTGTGACTAACATTTTTCTAACTGCAAATATAGGATAGTAGGCTTAATATTATTACAATAATTATTAATTATAAATTAATATAGCACAGCGACTGTATCATCTTCAACAAGAGAATAAATGATTTCGTGACATTCTGAAATCATCTAGTCACTTAAAAAAATCTCATTATATTTCAGGAAGTTTATTATTGACAACCTGGTTGATCTAATAAAAAATGCGTTGATTTTAAAAGGAAAAAGGTGTCAGTAATCAATGATAGAAATTGGAATATCATAAAATTCTGACGCACCTTTTATTATTTCACTTTCATGCTTTATTTATTAGCTTGACATCATTATTCGTTATCGGACGATAACGAAAAAGCCATATCGCGGGTATCTATGAACATAGGCTACAAATAAGTGGTCATTAAGCCAGGCACTGTTTAGTTACATTATCAAAAAATAAACATTGTCGCAGAAAAAACTTAGCATGTTATGACTAACAATAGGCTAGCCTCACATAACCTAAAAAAAAATTTCGGTAATTATTATTCGAGCATTTAATTTAAGTTTCTTAAAAGATTTGGGTGACCTGATTCCTGAATATCTAATAATATCAAGGTATTTTATAATTTTTAGTTTTATAGCATTGAAATGCTTTATAAATGAGAAATTTTGAAAGAATAGAAAAAATTCTATCAAAAATTTCTCAATATCAAGGTATTCCATTGTCTAGAAGTAATTTATAATAGTAGAAAGGAACTAACAGCAACGTTAGAGGCGACTATGACATAGAAGATGCATCATCATAATCAGTCCATTGTACACGGGCCTCCTATGATGATTCGGGCCACAAACCATCACGCACCAAGTGTGAGTTGGCAGATAACATATGACGTCAATCTTTTAATTCTTAGGCATGCCAACGGGCAACCTATCGGTGTCTTTCTTCATCACTTTGAGCAGCGCTGATGTAGACAATGTGGATAATGGGTGAAAAATCTATTTATGTCCTATTATCTATTTATAAATTATTTAATTGCCCCAGTAGATGCATACTTTATTCGTAAATCGAAACCTGTAACAGTAGGTATTTTATCATAGATTTGATAATATGTGTTCCCAACATATTTTAATAAAAAATTGGTGCGAGAGTTGATAAACCATAAATGATTTTTCTTCGTATGATAGATGATTATTATTGGTATTGTAATGACTTACCGACAATACTATTAATTCAGTTATCATAGACCCACCAGCTCCATTGCCGACGGTGACGTAAAAAAAGAAAAATGAAACTCGGCAATATGAAAATTCCATCTTCGATTAATAGTCTAGTCAACAAATTCCAAAAATCGTGTAAATCCTTAATTAGATTTGAATAGTGCCTAAAAAATGTATCGCGAGCACATAAATAATTGCAATTGTTTATGGTTAAACGAAAATAGGCGTTTTCCTTAAACAATAGCTAAAATAAAAGGAATTTTTCGAACCATCTCTTTCATTAGATATAAAAACATCCAATATGAGAGTATAATATGAGAGTATGAATTCATGCAGTTGTTCTATTTCGTTCGAAATTTCCTCCTTAGGGCTTATTAAGTATTCTGTGAGCGCAAAACTTATCAGTAGCATTGAAACGTTGAATTAACATTTGTAACAGCGACACAACGACCTTTATGTATCGAGCAACATGCCACACTCCTCTAGCATCACTAATGATTAACTTAATGTCGAACATAACCAAAATCAAATGCTGACTATATCGATTTCCAATACACAAACAAATTTTCGCGTAGGCTCGTATCAATTTCCTGTGTTTTTTAAGATAATCATAACATGCTCTGAATATCGCACACATCCCTACCACGTATCTTGTGGTCCTGGTAATCATAAATTTCACACACAAACCTTATACTTTTATAAAAGGAAGTAAATCGAAAACGTATATCTTATGAATGTGCGTTATTGGATATTTGGAGTGAAGTTCATGGAAGTTCATCGGGCTTATTTTTAATTAACTTCTAAAAAGAAGGTTCGATTGTCTTCGTCGGTTTATGATCCGATTTTTTTTTTTATAATTTTTTTGATCTCAGGGTAATAAAACCAGAATCAAAAAATGGCATACCGGAGATCCGCCTTTGACCGTTAAAACGTTGAAATTTTAGAATTTATCAGTATATGAGACAAATAGCAAATTAAAGTATTTTAGTTTAACTATGTAATGTCGACGTTGATGCCTAAAACTTTTGTGTCTATTTTTTAACAGTTAATTCAGTTTTTCAATGGAAAATCAAAGAAAAGCTTTTAGCTGCTTTTAGAAAAGCTTAAAGCACTTTCTTAGGAGCAACTATCTACTCGCCCCAGCTCCGCTCGGGTAATACTATTATTTATCGTACTCATGATATAATTTAGTATTTGTAGGCATAAAAATTTACTTTAATAATGTTTCTACCCATCACCACGGTTCCACCCACGAATATCAAGTTTAAGAAGTTGTGAAATAATTTAATGGTGGCGGCCATTTTTTCGATTAATATCAAACATACAAGAATAACCAATTAATCCATCTTTGAAAACAAAAAAAAAATATCAAAATGATGACACGACGCTTTAACGACATCGTTTTCGGGCCGATGATTAAAAATCACTTAAATGAATGTTTGTTACTCTTAAATGGGAGGTTGTTTATATAAATACACTCTTTATAAACTCGAATTTCAGTAGGCTGGAATATCAAGTAACTTCAAATCGTAACTCAAATGCTAATGATGTTAATTTGAAAGCTTGTTGTCTTTTGAAAACAACCCGTCCCGGACCACGCATGTGCGTAATAGTTACCTAGTGAAAAGATAGTACAAAAAAGCAAACAACTAAACAACCCATTTCATAAAATCATATTTAGACAATTAGAAAATAATGCCTTTATAAATTTTTCGCGATCCGAAGTAAAAAATTGGGACACAATTTAAACATCGAGTTACCGAGTTATTTCTATTTGAAATCATGAACCCATTGCCTAATTTGCACATTCATGGATCATAAGCTCGACAGTCTCCAAGTGGAAACATGCAAAAACTATTTTTTTTTTATGAAAAATCTCAGTAAATAGAACATGAGATTGAAAGGTGGAAAATAAGGCATTTTCTTTTAATAGTAATCTTTTGCCTGATTATTAAAATTTCAATATTGCAATCTAATATGCTTCGCCGTTTCAATTTTGGCGACCACTGAAATTTTCTATAAATAGAGGTAGTTTTAACATTTCATGTCAAAAAATTGTAGTATCAAACAGCTTGTCCAAGTTTTATTTTCATGTATCAATAGAGAACAAAATAACTATTGTGATAAATTCATTTGTAAATACATAGGTGTAGTTACAATTTGCACGCTCGACTTTTATTAATGTTACCTTCACCAATAATAAAAGATTTTTCAAAGTACCTATTTATTAACGTCTACAATGAACAAAACGCATTAAACAACATCTATCTAATACAATATACATACATTTGTATTATATCAGTGTAAATGACAAGCATTTTCTCGATGAAAATTGAAAGGCTGTATTCGTTTACAAAAGGGATGCGTGACTTGAGTAATGGCCTGTAATTATTTATCGGGATATGTCTGAAGAAAATTAATATTTAACCCCATATGCACATTTTACATTAATATGTATTATCATAATAGCATGAAGAAGTAGATTTTTCCTTTTTCTCATCCTTCCCAATCCATTCCTTCTATTTAGTCGATCCTTCCTTATCCCTTACCTTAAAAAATAAGACATGTTCATTAATCTTCTCTTCTTGGTTATTGCCTCTCTACAAATGGAAAAATATTTTTTAATTCGTAGCTTATTTTTGTCGCTGTAATTCTAAGTTTGTACATTCTGTCTGTCTTTATTATTCAGTTTTTCCTTGGTTGCCCAGGCAACAATTCTTTCTTAGCGATTGGCAGCCGTATCTTCAAACAGGGATTTATGTATGACAAAAAATCAACGTAATGTAATGTATTTTTATACCTTTCGTCATATTATTTTCATTTGTACAAAATGTTATTTTATTTGTTCGTTTTAAATACTGGATAAATAGTAAGCTAATAAGTAGAACAATTTCACAATTATATAGGTTTTATTTATTCGTTTTATGAGATTGTGATTGTATGGGTTTTAGGAATATTACAAATTTAAATTGCCTTAATAGACTGTATATTGTCTTAGAATCATTTTCTTATCTTAGAAAAGAATGAATTTAAAATATGAAAAATTTTCCCTACATTTATATTCTAAAGGTACTTAAATAAAAAATGTAGCAAGTCGAATTCTGTTTATTAAATATTTAATAAATTTATATCATCTTTTTTGCTCCAAATTCAATCACAATCTGTAGATAATTTCTGCCTTCACTCTATAACTTTTTGTTAGACAGGCTTTTCTTTGTTCCTTGAACATTTAAAAAGAGAAAATTAAATATGTTTTTAGAATTGGTAACCTAAATAATATTAATAATAATGAAATATAGCTTCTAAAATCATCATCGTTATTTTCAACGCGTGCAATGTCAAGAGGACAACAAATTTCATATAAATAATACAAACCTTTGCTGAAGATACAAAAACAATAATTACAGTAACTCCTCTGACACAAATAAACAGTAGGTACTTATACCTGCTTCAAAAGTGATTGTCACAAATTACGGATTAAATTGAACAGAAAATCAAATCGTTGACGTCAATCGCGAAATGAACATCTTCCACTCATTAATTTTAGTGATTAGACGTAGGTATTTACAATATGTGTTTACTGTACCTTGCGCAATATAAAATAAAAACTCTACATATGATCGAACATTCCATATAAAACCTCCTTTTAAATATTTTTGTTGTTATTTCAATATTTTGAACATTCCTATTCATACCATTTTCTATCTGATTGACGTGATAATCATATTTAGTACCTAACCCAACTATTACTTGAACATTAATTGAAAATTAATTGAATTTCTATTTCAATTAAATATGGTCATCACAAACATTTAATTCGATACAGATATGTGTATGCCCAATTGAATAGTTTGTAACTAGCGCAGCTCACCTTACGGCAAAAATGTTCTTTTAAAAGCTTTTCAACTTTCTGTACGCCTGTCAGATTAATAGTAGAGGTATAAGAATGAAAAAGTCGGTCGAGGTAATAACCGATAAAGTTCCCTGTATGTCAATGGATAACGATTTATTTTTTTCCAAATAATATGTTCCGTTGTATATTCTATATTTAGATAATAATTAAAATAATGAATGTGTTCTACACTTGATTGTTTGTTTTTATTACTCTATATACAAAGTTCTTAAATATAAATTTTCTTCATATTTCTAATACACTTCAAGTATCGAGAATCTCTTTGTGCAGCAAGCTCAGAGGAAGTTCACAATATCTTTGTTATATTCAAAGACACGGGTTATATGAAAGTAATATTGTGAGAAAAATTGTTGATTCCTGTACAATCCTTATATGTACCATGTAGCGTGTATTGTACCTGCTGTATTATTGTGCTATATTGCTAAAGTTAACATACTATTAATTTTAATGTTTTGCTTAGGTACATACCGGGTCCTTGCTTAATTACGTAAATAGCAAAACCTAATATCAAAAGTTAAAACATAATGTTAATTTATTTTATTGAGGGTAAATTCAAATCGTAATAAACACTAGATAGCATAGGTATATAATAAGATTTCCTTATCTATTTTGTTTAACAACACATGGTTTAAAACAGTGACTACAGCGTATTACAAAGTGAAGATATAAATCTTTTAACTTTGGAATTTGGGATTACTGTGCATTATAAAAGCTATTTATTATCCAATGCCTTCAAACTTAAAAGATTATGTTGTTCTTTATAATGTTAATTAATAATGCTCCAGCCTACTGGTATTAACTTCTTCAGAACTGCTGGATTTAGGATTGAAATTTACTTTTAACTATTTAATTATTAACTGACAGCTGTCCGCCCCGACTTCGCCATACATATATTATATACCTAGCTTATAGCACTCACTAAATCACGAAACTTGAATATCAAGGTGAAAGAATTTTTGAAGTCGATCCATAATTTCCTCAGATAAGTACTTTCAAATAAAAATGAAACTCTTAACCTTTAATAACTGATTTTATGAGTTTATATAACATAAAAGAAAATTTCAACACGGAAACTTTCGCGGATAGCAGCTTTTAAAGTTGTTTTTTTTTTCAGATAGGGCCATTAACAGATATAAAATGGCAATTAAATGGCAAGAAAACTCAAGGGGACAACAACATTGCAATACACGTCACTCCACCAGATGGAGAAGAAGATAATGAATTCGTACCACCGCTACGACCGCGACGCAAGCTCAGCACACCCCTAAGCGCCTTTCCGGGTGCCGACGGATTTAAAATGTCCGGTGAGGAAAATCATTAATTTTCCATACAATTCATATACTACCTTTATTACCAAGTAATTACTATTTAGTTCCCGAAATCAAGTCACAAGAGCAATGTAATTTATCATTGTTTATAAAATATGTATTTGAATGGGCCGGAAGGGCTCCGGACATTGCAGGCAAGCTCAGCCTGCCGTGTAAATGAGGACAACGTTTAAATTTTAAATCAGGGTGGTGTATGCTGTGTTCAATTAGAATAGAGAGATCTGATGAATCTTTAGATACTTATTGTTGCATTCATTGGGATTATTATATTCACATTATTATTTATATATTTATCTAATTATAAAAATCAATACATTGGTATTGATTATTATAATTAGATAAATTCACATTGTCAAATAAATTTGTTATAAACTACGAATTAATTAGGTATAATTTTTTTTTATAAATATTATCAAGCTTTATACATAATTACATTGAGCTGTTAGAAACTTAATATGTATCATCATTTTGTTCTTAAACGTAGGTAATTCTTCTCCAATAAAACTTATAGATATCCAATATTACAGTAGAAATTAAGGTAAATAATAGTGTAAGATGAATAAATCATAAAACGAGATAATACAGAAATCGATTTAATTTTTAAACGTTACAAACATTAAAGTACCCTCTATGAATGTCACTTTATTATTACAATGAAATTCTTCAATTTGGTATGAAATTTAATTAAGTAGACTTCAACATTAGAATATATTTTTAATTTCGTCAAAATACTTATCATTCTTATTTTATTATTTCATACTAGTTCCTCGCGCCGGTTCCGTCCGAGAATTTTTTGTTTTGTAAGATTAAAAAAAAGTAATAAAACTTGAAGATGTATTGATAACCTCGTAATTTTTGTAGATATTATCTAATAAACATTCCAAATGATTAATATAAAAAACACATACTTTGAGTGTTGTTTTTTATTTTGATTCCGTTACAGTTGATGGCTTGCGACTATCACCTACTCGCTCACTATCACCAGTCGACCGCACTAAAAGAAGATTTAGCACAATGGTATCCACTGCGGCTGCAGCTGCAGTGTCCAGACGGCTATCGGCTACTATAGGCTGGTGCCTGGCCATTCCCACGCAAGTTAAGCCACAAATTGTCAGACAAGGTCGTGCTCTGTGTTTGCAATATATAAAAACACAAATACGAAGATCTATGGCATGCCCAAAGAAGGTACACACATTTTGTAATAACCTATTATGATAAAAGTAGCAGTAGCTATTAAATGGAAAGTGTCATTTAATAAAATTACCCTTATTTTTTCGTAAATAAGCCCTTTTAGGTGGCATTTCTAATTTTGTAATTACAAAATGTACATTGCACCTACTTTGCACAGACTTATACCACTTCCACGTATATTATATACTAAGAAAAAGTCTTACAAAGTTATTTTAAATATTTTGCTTCTACTATGAGGTGTTTTTATTATATTTACAGTTTAAATGTTACTATATTTAAATATTAATGGCTACTGGTAGACGTAACGACGTAACGACATTCGTACATTGTAGATTTTAGTTATGAGTCGTTATGTAAATAGGGACGCGTACCCTTTTGTGGTAAAAATTAAGACCTTCAAGCTTAAATTTTAATTGAAAAGCCTATCAATAAATAATACCAATCACTTTAGATTCGGTGTTAAAATATCATATCGAATAGAGCGATTATATTAGGTATCTATGGAATGTTTTATCTTTAATGTAATTCGATACGGTCTTATTTCGCCTAATAGAAGCTTCCTCTAATGTCTCAATTGATATTAAAGCCATATGTGACTGTCGGACGTTTCTGATCGTCCAGCAATAACTGATTTA
>NC_052102.1:5586457-5610321 GCF_012273895.1 Zerene cesonia | reverse complement strand
TAACTGATTTATATTTTATAAAATATGTAGCTATTTATCTACGTACTGCGTTTGTATTTTGAATTGTAGATGTAAATATTGGGCAAAGCTTAATTTTTGAAACACAAAAAATGTTTGTCGTATCTAGCTACAGCTATAATAAATTAACGTATAAATCAATATATTTCACATCATTTTCAGCAAATTGTGATGAAGCGTTTACAGCAAATGATTGAAACCGAATGTGGAGAAGAGGCTATAAATAATACTGAGACTGGCGTATTAGCGGCACTCCGAGCACTCTGCGCAGCTTTGGAAAGAAAAAGACCAGATGCTTTTCGTCACGTAGCCAGACAAGCGACGAGGGCACCGTCAGCCATGCTGCGGTCCGACACGGCCCTAGCTGAATTGGCATTAGCATTAGCGAGGCGAATAACCAGAGAAAATATCACATGGTCCAAGGTAGGAACTGTGTGTCATTTTCTTTGCGAAAACACATTCTTATCCAGTCCGACTATAAATACCGGATGCACTTGATATTTAGGTACCTACCCGATTTTTCAAATACAACATGATGGTGTCTAGTGAACTCCTCACTCAAATTCGATTACATGATGAGATTACCTATATATAATGAAAAAATTAATATTATATATAAATATTCATTTACTACATTTGTAACCGAAAATTATGCACTTAATGCGGAACGTATGTGCACAGAGCGGACGGTGACTTTGTGACGCCGCACCGTCTAATTAATGTGGTCGGTGCCTGGTAGCGGAAACGCGTATCTACATACTCGTAACATTAATCTAGAAATTAAACAGTTTTTTACGAATCTTAATCGCGATTTATTCATTATGTTACTTAACCGGACGTTTAATTACACAATGAATAAATCGCATTTCTTATCCGAACCGCGAAGGAATGGAACTCTCTTCCACCGTCGGTGTTCCCGGTTCACTACAATTTACAACTCTTCAATTCCAGAGTGAATAGGCTTCTCCTAGGTAGGCGTGCTCATTCATAGATCGCATCCCTGCTTAACATCAGGTAGGATAGCAGTCAAACGTCTGCCTATTAAATATAAAAAAAAAAAATATAAAAAAGAACTCAGTCAAACAGTGTAAATGTTTAATACTCGCATAAAATCAAACACACATAAATACTACGTAACGTAAATGTATTGTAATATGGAATTTAGGACAAAGAGTAAGGACTTAACGACAAGATTTAAACGACAATGGAGTGTCCATTAATACCATTCAGTTCAAAGAATATTTCAATGGTAACATTAAAAACTGTAATGATTGTGATTTTTTTTTAATACTTAATGGTAATGCCTTTATTGAAAAGTCACGGAAATAATATACCCTAGATTTTTATCCACTTGTTCTTTACTTGTCTGACACGAATCGGGCTAGCTCGCAACGGTAAAGGTAGTTTGGCCAAAGAGGGGAGCCGGAGGCTGTCCTTTTCCTCACCTTCCCAGGACATTTTTTTACTGCCGACATCAATCATTTACTTCGTCTCTCTAACTTTTCATAGGCAGTGATAGCTAACTGTCATGCGAACCACCAGCAAGGTTGTCCAGGTTGTCCCACCAGCTTCATTGCCGACGATAGCAATAAAATATAATCATATATTATATTTATTTCTACCTGGATTATTTTAAGGTTCTAAAACTGGCATATGAATTTTAATTATATGGCATATAAATTTAAACACATAAATTCACAGATCGCAGCCGTGTTCTGTATTTGTGGCGCGTTGGCTCGCGAAGCCGCAGAGGCTTCAGACGATGAGCCTGCGCTGGAGCTCGTGGCGGCGCCGGCTGCTGCTATCGCTGATCTCTTGCACGACGAGCCCGGATCGTGGGTGGCTAATCATGGAGGATGGGTACTAATATAATAATTCATATAAAATTGTAACTTATCAAAGAGTATGCCGATTTGGAGCTCGGTTCTGCTTTGGTGGTTTTTTTGGGATGCTGTTAGCGTTTAAAAAAACACTAGCCACCTAGCAGCCTCAAAAATAAAAACATCTCTAAACTACCTTATTGATTACTTGATATAAAATAGCTTGAATAGATTTCTGGTTGTTTGTAATCTCCTTTTAAATTAACTTTGATCTGAAAAGGATTGTCAAAGAGTACGCTCTAATAAAAGGCAGGTATTACCTATGTTGATGATGGTTTTCAAACTTACATTATGACCCTAGAAACTCCTGAAAAGTTATAAAATCATAGAATTGTAATTGTAATAGTATTTTAGTTTTCGTATTTATCGAAATTATTGCTCGTCTGTCCTTGAAAAGCAGTAAGAAGATAATGTTCGCCCGCCGGTCGCAAATCAATGAATTTTCTACTCAACAATCTTTAACGAAATTCTCTAGTAAAATTGTTTAGCCATCTTTTTATTAAACCTCTTTGCAATATTACAATTTAAGAAAGAAACATAATATGACAGATATGACAGATTATAGACGTTTAACCGAACTTGAACTACAGCCCGTTCGACTGAGCTACTTTACAATATTAAATATTTGCTCTTTCACATTTATCTCTGGCTATAAACTTGTCAAGCCTGAAGTCTGAGTTGTCATATTAGATTTTCATGATTTCTTTGTTAAAAATAATAATTTCTTGTTATGCTGCACCATTGTATCGTTTATTGAGTGACACAACAACATTAAGAATTAACACTTTTGTTTTCTTAATCATAAATTAATATTTACTGAATAATAAAGTTTATGTAATAAAAATAATTTTTATTAAAAATAAACTCCTGTTTTTAAGTTTATTATAAACTAGCTTTTCAGACGTGCAGTCAAAGGAAAAGCCAATTAAAATGTTTACCGAGGTACAAAGTAGCCTATGTCATTATGTAGCCCTCTAAATGTCAATAGACACAAAAATTATACCATTAAATAGATCCGATGTAACGTGAAAAAAGACAAACAAACAAGCATACCTTCGCCTTAAGGAAGTTTAATTATACATAATATGTCAAAGGAAAAATACACCTATATAGGCAGTAGGAGCCGGGATCATATAAGGCCCAGGTGATATAATGTTACTATAAATTGTTACATAGCTATGCCATGTCTATTCTGCACATTTTTAGCTATGCTTAGGTTATACTCCGTATACAATTTTATGATACATTTATTAATAGGACCGTAAAAATACTGTATCAATTCGTAACAATTTTACTCGGTCGTTATTCACTTATCATTCCACTTTCAATATCATATTCTTAGATTTTCAATTAACCTCAGGATTGATTAATATTCATTATATTTGGAATGAGAAATCAAGTGTATGATTAATATACGAAGTACTTAACTTATTAGGTACTTAGATACTTAAAATGACGAAAGGGTGCGCCGAAGTTGAAATAACCCAATATACAGTCGCGAGATGTCTGGAAGAATAAATATTTTATCATCGATAATAAAATAAGAGTAGATATTGATTTTATTAACGCAGTCCTTTTGTACAGATTACCGTTTTATTCAGAGCTCCAGTTCTAAATGCGATATAAGTATAAAGGCTATTATTATTTATAGTATGTGTTTCAATTTTATTTAAATGTAGCTACTTTGTACGGCTTTGGCTGATTTTCATAAAAAACAAAATGTTCGTAGCGTAATGGGATACTACAAAAAAAAATCTTTTTAAAAATAAACGAGTGTCATCAGTTTACAACTTGTCTAATTTTAAAAACATATTCATTTTATATTGTAGGTTTCTAATTTAGCTTAGTTTAGGAGGATACTATTCAAATACAATGTACTATAACAAAACTAGTTTTCAATTATAATCTAATTTAAAAAAAATGAATAAACGCTCTTTTCTAGAAAAATTAAGTATTCTTCTACTGTGACTCGCTGTACTTTGCACGTTCGATCCTATATTATCGATCTTTCTACATAACATTTTACATCATTGTTATTATGTCTGAATAAAAGTTTTAAATCATAACGGTTCTGAATAGTAATCATCGTATCTAACAATAAAAATAATTTTTTTGCAAATCTACAGCTTCACAGCATTTTAAAATAAAAAAGTGACATTTATTTCCCATTATAATTCAAGACGGAATAAAAATAACTCCTTCGACAAGTACCGAATTCATTTAAATTGTTGCTAATTATCATAATTTCAAGGATATTTAACCGTCAAAATAATAATATCAAATATTTTCTTTTTCAGAATGGGCTCATTGAAAGACTTCGGGTGAGTGAGCGAGACCAAAGATCGGAGAAAAACTTGCGTGTAATGGTGTCTTTTTTCATAATAGCTTGTGTGACACTTTTCTTATTGCGTTTTCTATGCATATATGATAATGTATGATGTGAACTAAATTAATAGAAATTATTTTGTAAAAAAATATTTCACTTCAATAATATGTTGTACTGAGTTCCTAATAAAAACAGCTTTATTATATAACGTAATATGTCTATAATGCATCATCTGTAAATTTGCTATTATATGTTAAATAAGTATATACACCACCCATTCTTCTGAGAGCTATAGGTACAACGTGGCAAACTTCGTGCCCTTGTACTATCACCATCAAATGTTTAATTAATCAATAAGGTTATATTTAGAGATACGGAGCACATGGGTAGGTACACCCTTCGCTCAATGGGGCGCGAAAATTATATATATATATATATATATATATATATATATATATATATATATATATATATATATATATATATATATATTTTATGCAAAGTATGTATATTTATATAGTATATATTTATTAATTAATTGGTGAGCCAAGTGCTCTTCTTGTGTTTAAATGCCTTTATATATTGTCTTTCGGTAAGGATGGATAGATGTTGAAATTTAATAAAATAATCTCTGTGTAATATATTTACAATTTTCTTTTTTTTCCGTTTTAACACGATATCGATGGCCTATGTTACATTTACGTGTCCTAAATTTAAAAGTTATACATTACTTTAATTATATTTAAAAGATCTCTACGTATACCTACTAAAGAACATTTTACCAATCCTTGGTTAAAACTAATCCATCCAGTAAAGTACACACACACTAGACTATTGTATTTAAATGTCTCCTGTAAAATGTCTAAAGACTAAGTACTAAGGTAATTTGGTAATTAGAATATCAGACGAATCATTTTTACCAAGGATTGCAAAATTTGCCCTGATAACAAGTCCATAATATAATGTCGAAATAAATTTGATTTTCTATTAAAAGTATCTAATCTGGTCAAAACAAACATAAAAGTAGTGATCTAACAACAAAAATTCCCACAGACCTGAATCTTCATGCAGACATGGATGTAACTAAAGAACTAGTTAATTAATTATAGGACTATTTTTTTTAGCTCCATATATAAAGGAGAAAGCGCATCCCCTTTTGAACATCGTTTGAGATAAGTCACAAATAAAAAAAAATGCTATCCAGTTTTTTGTTTTTACACACACATGTTTAGGGACTTTTGGCACTTTATTATGTAGTAGAAATAAAGTGCCAAAAGTTCTTACGCACTTTTCACGACGTTCCAAGATCTCCGCCAAAGCTTCAGCCACAGACAATACTACACACAATAATAACACAGTACAATTACTTCAGCTTCAACTTCATGGGAATAATTGGAATTATTTATTTGGAATTTCTTAGATCAGAGTATGAAGCAACCTCAGTTCAGATTATGATTAATTATTAGCGATCAAAAGAGAAATCCGATTAAGGTTAAAAATTAAATTTCTGCCTAATCACATTCACCCAATCATTTCAAGCCACATCCAATATATATATTATAAATTACTTAATCAGCATGGGTATTTATACATTTTAATGAAGGTTGTTATATATTTAGGTCTTTGGATCGTATACAAAGTATATTTAAAACACGACACTGCGCATTTGGGTACCATATGAAATAAAGAAGATAAATTTTATAATTAGTATATCATATCTATATACTAAGTACTAAGACTACTAAGACGTACGTAAGTAGATATAAGAAATAGCAATATCCGTGCTATTAATGTCGATTGAGTATTTATTCATAAATTTAAGTGTATAAATAAAGTATTGAAAATAACTCGAAATTTTATTTTTCTGTACTTAAAATTATTATGTTTCTGATAACAAACAAATATGGCCGATATGATAATATCATCATCATCATCATCATTTATCGATATATTTTTTGTTAGGAGGAATTTTTTAAAACGGATTTTTAGTATCTTTTACTGAGACAATTTTAATGACCACGAGTCACGACCTAATGTTATTGTTCCTGCGGATGCAGACATAGACAAACGTTTATTCAAAGAAAAACACACAAAAATTAACAAAACATAAACCAACGTGTCAGTTGTCCTGTAACACCGATGATCTACTCTGAAGGCATATAAAAGAGAAGAAAATAATAGCAGAACCAAACGCAAAAATATAATAAACATGTTGATTAGGTGTAACTTGTGGTACAGTATAAGAAGCTCCCAGGAAAAGTTACAGTTTGTTTGTGTGGACTGACAGATTTCTCCATAATAATTTAGTACACATGTTAGGAAAATTTTGTGGGTTTTTCATTTTCAGGTACATGGCTATGGTAAGGTAAGGGTATCAAAAACTTTATCACTGAAATTTCTCCAAAAAACTTTGACCGTATAATAGAAAAGCGATACAATAATTTAGTTTTGCTAAAAGACTACCTCACAGAAACGAATTCGAAAATTGACTCTGAGAAACTGTCAATATTTGTTAATGTTTTTCAGGCAAAATAAGGAATTATAACTCTTAATTTAAGTGCCAGGCCTCTCGAAATTCGAAAGCCACTCTTACAACATCGACTTGCATAAATGGATAGGAATCATTAATGCGAATAAAAACATGAGGCATTTTATAATTATTATATTCAATTTGTTGTGAGATTCATTGTCAACGGTCATTAATGGAAGTAGTATTTTTTAAGCTACATACTCGTCTATTTCATCAGTATAAATTAGTACGTCTGGCAGAGGTGCCTGTAGTTCGTTTTTAGGTAAATATGTTCTGCGTGAAATGAAACGCGATCAGTAGGTACTGTTTGTCAAGACACTTAAGGTCGATTTCAAAACTAAAATGTAGTATAGTTTTCTAATTTTCAAAAATTCATTACTCAAAAATTTAAAAGTTTCCGTCAACAGAGAGTTCAGATTTAAGTATACTCCTTCATTACCTAACTTCAAAAAATTTACATCTCTCAACTAAACGTGCTACAAAGTACAGCCAATTTAGCCTGTGGTCCAATACAACCCAGGTATTTTATAGATTTTATACATAGAAGATAGGTCAATATATTGGAAATATTAGTATATTTTGTCCAATAATATTGGAAATATTAGTATATTGTGCAATATATATATTTCCAATCTATTTGCGAGATTAATTATCTACAGCTTATTGTCTAATCTACATCATCAAGACGATCTATAATCTATTATCCAGTAAGCACTCTATACTCTATATCCGCAAGTCAAAGTTTATTTAACTATGTGAAATCGGATTTGCATTCATTAAAATATATAACTGAAATATTTTTGATCGTTGTTAGGTGTATCAGCAAATATAAGTTAGTTTTTTACTGATTAGGATGTGTTAAAATGTTATTAAATAAACGTCATATTATCATGAAGTGGCGCCCATGTAATTCAAGAGAGAAAGAGACTGGCCTGTTGTTTTGTCTCTTCCACTGACATATCTATTCATAAATTTGTATTTTATTTTCCTAAAAATAGCTGTATTTTAATTGTAAATTAAAAGAAACATAATTATTATAAGTAACACATAAAATCACATAAATTCTAATGAATATTTATGTCAATTTACTATTAACATTTAGACACATTTACTTGTATTGAATGACGTTTGCTTTTATCGCATAAAAAACTAACAATATTCTATTACAGATGTAAACGGGAGAGTAACAATGAAGTGTATATGGGACTTTAAATGAATTAAAAAGGTTACAAGTTTCAGTGTTTGTTAGTTAAAAAATATCCGTCGCAATGATGAAAAGTACTTTGCCTAAAGATAAACCTGGCAAGATGAGGATCAGGGCTTTTCCCGTAAGTAATTTTGAACGTATATGTATTGTTGTAATAAATTGTAACATATCCAATGCTTCCTATTTTGATATTTAAGTAGAGGAACTTTTTATTATTCAGCAATGAAAAAAAAAATTATAAGGTCCACAACGGGATATTGACTAAATTGTGACAATGCAGTATACTTCAATAAATTGAATTTAATTATTGTGGGTGTAGATGACACTCTTTCTGAGTCTTAAAACAAAATCTAAAATATGCCAAGATTTTTTATGTTGTGTATCAATATTGGTACCGTTTATTGTCTCATTTAGAAAAACTGAAGCACTTATTTTTTACAAATATTTTCTCAGTTATCATAAACTAGCTGCGCCCTGCAGTTTCACCCGCATAAGTTTGTATCTTGTAGGAATATTGAGATAAAAATTTGCCTATGTGTTATTCCAGTTGTCCAGCTAACAATATACAAAATTTCATCCCAATCGGTTCAGTAGTGTTTGTGTGTAAGAGTAATAAACATACACATATCCATATAGTTAATTATCTAACAGAAAACTGAACCACCTTCAAATTGTCAGAAGTAGACCAAATTTAAATGGGTCCACACAGAAAGCCAAAGCTTCCAAATAAATTGATAAAAAAAATTAACATTTTTTGAAGTTAAAATATGAAAAGTTGGTTAAATATTATCATTTCATATTATTGGATGGGTATAAGTAAAGAGTGTTGTGCATTGTTGATTTATTGAAATTAATTTCATTTCACTTGTGCATGCAACCTTTTGCCGTAATACAATAATCAATTATCTGTGGCAAATAACTACATGACACTTAGTTTAAAATTAGAAACTTAGCAGTACTTCAGTATAGAACAAAATTTCAGTAACAAAATGTCATAAATTTATTTGACAATAGAGAAAAATCAGTCAATATTATAGATTTTGTAAAATTGTTTACTATGTACATATTCTTCTTTGATACACACTTGTGATTTTGTGATGACAAAAACAAATAAACCATTCAAGATGACTAGAAAATTTCAAGTATGGAACTATTCCGAACCATATTATCAAATGTATCCTGATACATGGGTCTGTTACTTTCTCTTAAAAAAAAGCAAATCGGTATTTAAATAAGAACAATAATATCGATTCATTATCAAATATTGAAATCTAGAAACAACTAAAAGCTTTTTCATATACATAAAAATTAATACACAGAGAATTTTTCAGATGACTATGGATGAAAAGTATGTGGAGAGTATATGGAGTTTATTAAAAAATGCAATACAAGAAATTCAAAAGAAAAACAATTCAGGCCTTTCATTTGAAGAGTTGTACCGAAATGCATATACAATGGTACTGCATAAGCATGGCGAAAGATTGTACACTGGTCTAAAGGAAGTGGTCACTCATCACCTTGAAACCAAGGTTAATTTTTTTTTGCTTTTATATTTGTATGCCATGATTCAATATTTGCTGTAACAGTTATTATATAATTCAGTCTTTGCATATCTCATATTTTATGAATTAATATTATCAACTATTTGTCATATCTTAAGAACTACCATTGCATTTTTAATTCCATTAATTAATATTATATAGGTCCGTGAAGATGTTCTACACTCCTTACACAATGGATTTCTACAAACTCTCAATAGTGCTTGGACAGATCATCAAACCAGCATGGTGATGATAAGAGATATACTGATGTACATGGACAGAGTGTATGTACAGCAGAATGATGTGGATAATGTTTATAATCTAGGGCTCATTATTTTTAGAGATCAGGTAAGTGTAATATATTTATTTCTCAATATGGTACAATTTGTATGGTGCATTTGAACATTACATTCCAAGTTACTTGCCTTTACTAAAGAAGCCTAAATATAAGTATTTTATTGTCAATGTATTAATGAGATGCAGTTGTTGTAATAAATAAATATTAGTATTGTTATCAAAATTATATATTGTTTCTGTCAATTTCAAAAGGTGGTGCGTTATGGCTGTATTAGAGACCACTTACGACAAACCTTGTTGGAACTAGTCGCGCGCGAACGACGAGGAGAAGTAGTTGATCGTCTAGCTATCAGAAACGCCTGCCAAATGCTCATGGTACTAGGTATCAACTCTAGAGCTGTTTATGAGGAGGACTTTGAAAAACCTTTTCTACATCAGTCTGCTGAGTTTTATCGGGTATGAGGGCACTTATCCATGTTATATTATACATCAAAACCTTCCTTATTGATAAAAAAAAATGTTCTAAAGTTCTTAGCACACATAGGGACAGACAGTAGTTTTATGCTAAGTGGCGATACCAACTTCGAAAAAGTGATTGTCTGTTATGACTTAATACATTTTTGTATATTGCATCAGATTATAAACATTTTTATTTGTGTTAAGATTAAGGAAAACTGTTACCTTATCAGGAAATTATTTTGCATCATCCAAATATATTAGTATACTGTATTACAATATGGAAAACCCAAGTTTTTGTTTTTAAATGATTAATTATTATTGTTTATAATAAAATAGTACAGTAGTATTTCACAACATATTGCAAAATAGATAACTTCACCATGGTTCTCACTAATTTAGCCTCTATCATCAAGAAACACCTTTGAAGTACACCTTAAAGCCAAATGTGTAATTGATTTATTTCAAAAGTGAATGGATATTCATTATCTGTATGGTGTCGCAGATGGAATCTCAGAAGTTCTTGGCGGAGAACAGCGCGGCGGTGTACATAGCGCGCGTGGAGGCGCGCATCAGCGAGGAGGCGGAGCGCGCGCGGCACTACCTCGACGAGAGCACGGAGCCGCGGGTCGTGGCCGTGCTCGAGCACGAGCTCATCGAGCGCCACATGAAGACCATCGTTGAGGTTGGACATGTCTTTGACTGTACGAGTAGTATAGTGGGGATAGTTTTATACATCTCGCTGTGTAGATTAGAGATAGGTACATAGGATACAGTTGAAGTTATACAGATGAAATTCAGTTATTTATTGGAATATTTGAATATTTGTGTTTGTTCTGATTATGATTCAGCATAAATGTAGGTTAAGATATCAAACATGTCTTGAACAGCACTTGTCATAGTTGTAATCATGATGAGTAAGTATCATACCATTATGGTGTAATGTATTGAGTAACTAATGCGTTATATAATATACTCTTTTGTCTTTCTAAATTTATTTGTATGATATCATAGTACTGATAGAAAATCATTGTTTGGTGTAAATGCTGATATACATACACACATTGTTACTTGACATTTGTAACATGATGATGAAATATTAAATGTTTCTTTTGCCGTCCTATCTTTCTGCTTGGTGACTGGTGAATTAAAATTAAATTAGGAATGTAATGGATGGTTTATTGAGAAAGAAATTAAGTTTTTGTATAAGTATTAATTCAATACGGAATAAATTTACCCCAATATTATGTACTGAAATGCGAACCTTATGTGCAAGCAAACGGTACCGCTTATACCCCCGGTACGGGATGCGATCAACGCGATTGGTGCTCGGCAGCGAACCTACTTTTATTAAACAATTCAAACAATATTTCATCAGTCATCCGGTATAATGGGTGCACGCTCACCCCCATAACTAGACAGTATGTGCCATAATGAATCGACGTGGTGGGTCGCGATGTGTGGGTGCAGATGGAGAACTCGGGCGTGGTGCACATGCTGCTGCACACGCGCACGGTGGAGCTGGCGTGCGTGTACAAGCTGCTGTCGCGCGTGGCGGAGGGGCTGCGCACGGTGGCGGACGCGGTGTCGGCGCACCTGCGCGAGCAGGGCCGCGCGCTCGTCACCGACACGCACCACAACACCAACGCCATCGCCTACGTGCAGGTACCATATGCGCAGCGCTCGCTGATACTGTGACAGCGATGGCCACCATTCAGCCATCTGCCTTGTATGTGAATGACTAATTTTTTGAACTTTTGGACTGTGTTGGACTGTGCAAGTGGAGTTGTGGCGAGATGCGAGATTATTACTTAAGTTAACTGTTCAAAATAGTTAATTTGATTGATTTTAAATTAAATATACACTTACAAACTTTGGAATATGAGTCCTTTTCTTGGTATTTTTAAGTTGTAAATGAACTCCCACTTCTGATGTGCATTGGGTTTTTTTATTATTATTATACAACTGAAAGAAAATGTATAATAGTATGAAAAAATTATAATATCATGTATATGAAATATATGAAGGTATGGGGAGATGACGAATTTTTGAACTATTCACAGTCAGTTATGATATTATAAAATTAAACATGAATATTCTTAAAATTTTCAGAACCTTCTGGATCTTAAAGATAGATTTGATCATTTCCTTCACAACTCATTCAACAACGATAAAATATTCAAGCATATGATCGCATCAGACTTTGAATATTTCCTGAATCTAAATAACAAGTCACCTGAATTCCTATCACTGTTTATTGATGGAAAATTGAAGAAAGGTGAAAAAGGCGTAAGTGTACTTTTAAAACATTTTTTTACCAATTTTTAATTATTTTGTTTAAGTTTTATTCTAAATCGCATGTTTTTTAATAGATGAGTGAGCAAGAAATCGAAGCTGTATTAGATAAAACGATGGTGCTCTTCCGATTCCTGCAAGAAAAAGATGTGTTTGAGCGTTACTATAAACAACATCTTGCGAAACGTCTTCTCTTAAATAAATCTGTATCTGACGACAGCGAGAAAAACATGATCTCTAAATTAAAGGTAAATCTTAGATTTTATAATGATAAATAAGTCAAGTTTGAATCGCACATATATCTGGAATATGTAATAAAAAGAATGTTCAATGTAGTGAATACACATTTTGTCATCTGTCATTATCAATTGATCCAAAAATTGCAAGTACTAATTGTAATATGAGTTATTTATATTGTGTGAAATAAAAAAAGCGTCTTGACTCGTACCTTTGTCACATTTCCCAGAGTGAAGGATTGCTTAAAGATGTGGAACCAAGGGATTTCCATTGTATGATTGGTGATGTGTCGCAAATCGAGTTCTCTGAGTGATTAACAGCTGTCCCACAAACATTAATATTTGCTGCAAAATTCTTTACGTTTACATATTTCTTGTAAGTTTAGTATGAGAACAAAAGATTGTACCTATTTTGTGGATTAACCTTGCTTAAAGTCTACAATTATCCTGACTTTTGGTATGATACAATGTAATTGCCAGTAAAGAATTTTGCAGAACTAATTCGCTCAGACTTTAAGCATGATTATGTAATGTAGTTTCGGTAGATAGATTTAGTAAAAATAATTGTAAAACATTCGACTATATACATAACTAGCACTTCGCCCGTGGTACATAAATAGCATATGTCACTAAGTGAAGTTGCAGCTTTCTAATGGTGAAAGAATTTTTTAAATCGG
This sequence comes from Zerene cesonia, assembly GCF_012273895.1. NCBI lineage: Eukaryota > Metazoa > Arthropoda > Insecta > Lepidoptera > Pieridae > Zerene > Zerene cesonia. The sequence goes on along the minus strand of NC_052102.1, from coordinate 5,596,858 downwards.
TCCAGTAGTTTTTTGTTTATCCATTACAAACAAACAAAAATACCAATTCTTCCTCCATATCATATATTCCTTAAAATATTCGTAAGACTCTTAGCCTTATTGATGAATAATTATCATCTTTGATTTGATTATTTATCATCATCAATTTTTAACACATTATCATACCTTTGTATTTGCTGGATCTTCTACAAAAATGAATCTTATGTTGAAAAATTATCTATCAAACAAAAAGAGTTTCTGGAGTAATTATAACAATAGGATCTTAGGAATAAAACAACCTTCAAGTATATTTATTGAAAATGATTAAAGTATAATATTATGAATGTAATTTCAGACTGAATGCGGTTGTCAGTTTACATCGAAGCTGGAGGGTATGTTCAAAGACATGACGGTGTCCAACACCATCATGGAGGAGTTCAAGGAGCATGTGATATCATCTGGGGTGATTTTGTTTTGTAACTTTTATTATTTGTATGTGCCTATTCCTTGCACATAATTTTTACATACTTACTGTTAAAATGACTTGAATTGTGTAGATTATATTGAATGGATAGAAGTTTTATTGACAACATTCAAGTTAAACAAGATGATTTTCTCTCTGCCTATCAGCAGTGATTCTATTTTTTTTATACTAAACTTAAAATAATTCCAGTTATTTATTGCAAAAATGTACTCATAACACAGCCATAGAGTGATATTAAATATAACGTTATATTATATTTAATTGTGAAATGTGTAGAGCAATCTGCACGGCGTGGACCTATCAGTGCGTGTGCTGACGACGGGCTTCTGGCCCACACAGAGCGCCACGCCCAAGTGCAACATACCCGCCGCGCCCAGGATGGCCTTCGAAGTGTTCCGCAGGTACTGTAACCTGTAAATTATTATAGAAAATATAAAAATAATGAAGATTCATTTGTGTTTTCAAGAAAATTTATTATACAAATAAACAAATAAATCGATGACCTTTTTTTTGTAGAAAAGTTAAGTTTTTTATTTATGTATACGATGTGTCGGTAGCTTCTACCTCGCGAAGCACTCCGGGCGGCAGCTGTCGCTGCAGCCGCAACTGGGCAGCGCGGACCTGCACGCGACGTTCCGCGGCGCGAGCGGCAGCTCCCCGCCCCGCTCGCCGCCGCACGCCTCCCCCGCGCCCGCGCCCGCCGCCCCCGCCCCCGCCCCCGCGCACCCCGCGCCGCGCAGGCACATCATACAGGTGTCCACGTTCCAGATGTGCGTGCTGCTGCTGTTCAATAAGCGCGATCGGCTCACTTATGAGGTATAGCATATAGCATTATGTAATAAGTACGTACTGAATTTGATTGATATCAAAGGGTTGCAGTCTTGCGATACATGTCCAAAATTTTTTCTACGCCTTCTCTAAACTAAAACAGATACTTATTAATTTGTACTATATGTATCTTTATACTTAATATACCCATATTTGTATAGCTTTTATTCAGTTTTAAGTCTTATACATATTTCAACTAAACGCCTCCATGCATTTGTCTGTCTGGGGCTTGATCTGAGGGTCAAATCCAAGATGGCTTGAATAAACTTTATCAGCCCATCGCCATAGCCCTAAATTAGGACATTTAATATCTAATTTAAGATGTGTAAATGTATTTGTATTAATTATACTATTAAATTGTTTACCTATAAATTTAATTTTTCAATTGATGACAATGTCTTGTTTCAGGAAATACTCAATGAGACTGATATACCAGAGAAGGATTTAGTGCGCGCATTGCAGTCGTTAGCCATGGGTAAGCCCACACAACGAGTGCTGATCAAACATCCCAAAACCAAGGAGATAGAGCCCTCTCACCAATTCTACGTAAATGATGCATTCACGTCCAAATTACACAGGTAATATAATTTATGTGTTTCTAAAAAAAAACTTCCTCAATTTTATACATTAAATTATTTTTCAAAATTGTGGTCCGTGGTCATATTACTGATACACATATAAAGACACAGTATGAAACTAAATTCTGCATTCATTGAATACTATAGTGCATAACTTAGCTTTTTTTAGTACATATCATGACTACCATTGCTCAATAAACTAACCCATTAAATTCAAATAGGCATCTTAGCCTAGAATAAATATCATGACAAAGCCAAGCCAATTGAAATAACTAATTCGCCCATTATAAACGCACGCTCAGGGTAAAGATCCAAACGGTGGCGGCTAAAGGCGAGTCGGAGCCGGAGCGGCGCGAGACCCGCAACAAGGTGGACGAGGACCGCAAGCACGAGATCGAGGCGGCCATCGTGCGCATCATGAAGGCCAGGAAGAAGATGGCGGTGAGATGTCTATCTTATCTAAATTGTTGGTGCATGAAGGTTTACGTGACTGCCATGTTACTACGAATATTATAGTTCTGTACTGTATATATTCGGAAGCAGCTAATGCCACATAAAACAGAATATAGAGAAACAAAGGTCAATCAAATATCAATAAATATTCGATAGCATCTCAATACATTTCATTGCAATATCCAATTTTGATTATAGATATATTCCAATATAAATACATAATATTATAATCATCATCAGCCCATATATGTTCCCACAGGCCTTCTAAAAGGGTTCAGGCCACAATCCACCACGCTGGCCAACTGCAGGTTGGAAGATATCACATGAATTTTGATTCTCAGACATGCCAGTTTCCTCACTATGTTTTCCTTCACCGGTGGTGTTATCCACATGTGCAGATAAATTGAAAAATTTATTTATTTTCTGCACGCTCGCCTGGTCTCAAACCCAGACTTATCGATTTTAAAGTCCGAGGTACTCACCACTGACCCACCACTGCTGTAAATGTATAATATATCATATTTGTAATACCTTTAGAATGTAGTAAATGTGACATATCCATGTGTCTGCAGCACACCCTGCTGGTGGCGGAAGTGACGGAGCAGCTGCGCGCGCGCTTCCTGCCGTCGCCCGTCGTCATCAAGAAGCGCATCGAGGGGCTCATCGAGCGCGAGTACCTGGCGCGCACGCCCGACGACCGCAAGGTGTACACCTACGTCGCATAGGTGCGTAACCGTAACCGTAACCGCATCCGCATCCACATCCACGCCCGCACCCGCAACTGTAGCCGCGACCGCGACCGTACCCGCGGTTATACTGGCGCCGTGTCCATATACGTAACTGCGTTCTCGTATTAAAAGACACTTCTGGAACGACAACAGAGCCCTATTCTGATTGGTACATGGTCTCAATAAATTTAATTCGAAATGAGTTTTTTTTAATTTTATTTTAAGCTACAAATTAGGCAATGAGAGATTGAACTAGTTTAGACACCAGTGGTTGCAAATACATTACTGCAGAATGATTTCGAAAATTGAATATAGATCTTTCCTTTTTTTACGCGTACTCAAATACTTCCGTGCGCTAGTTAATAGTGCAGACACTTAACATAACTGAATTTAAAGATTTTATGAATAAAAAAATATGAAGTTAATTATCAGAGTTAGAATGACGATTCAACAATCCAGATGATATAAAATAACTGAAAGCTAAGTTCGCTAAAATACGGAAACGCATCTTCTTTTAATTTACATACATGTATTTTTGTTTTTGTTCCTATATTTTCATTATATTAGCGGACTTATCAACTAATTATATACATTAGAAATGAAACAACTTATTTAATGCAATACATTCTTATTAGCTCACCTTGAATTTATTTATAAGATGCGTCATGAAAGAATATCAATGTTAAACATTAATAATTATTCGTCAACATGTTGCTCTTAGCATTAATATCAAAAACCTTATACTTATAATGGTAGTATAATTAATATTTTATGTTTATAATAAATATGCTCAATCATCTTCAAGTCATAGTCAGGCAGTACCTATATAATATGCAAATTGTCTTAGAAATTTACAAATTACCCGAAGTAATTTCTTAGTTTTTATTTCATTAATGAGGTTTTTAATATCAAAAACAAAGTTGGGCATCAGGCATTGTATTCTCCGTTTTCAATTTACGCAGAATCACAATATTATCTATGAATGTAAAAAAAATAATTGTATATACAAGTAACATTGTGGCTAAATCTGATTGTTTTGGTACTGTACTTTAAGTGTTCCTCGTGATTCCCTAGAGTAGTTATGTTAAATTAAACATCTTTTTATAAAACCATGTTTCATTGACTATAGTCCTATTATTAAAAAAATCCACAGTAAAATACACAATTGGCTTTCATTTTCAGACCAACAGTTTCGAGACCGTAAAACTCTCGATGAGTGGACGCCAAGTTAAAGTGATAGAAGTAACGAGAGTATTTAAATTATTGCTAAATAAAAATTATTAGTTATAAAATGTTTATTTTATTGCCTTTAAATAAGTCAAATGATACATGGACATAATACAAAAAGTATTAATGTAAGATATTTCATGTTATCTTGCAAGTTTCCTGAATTGGAAGGAAGAAAGAAACTTTTGGGCAAATAAATTTTCAATTGCGGTGCGCCTGCATACTCAAAGACATCAGGTTTACTTATATCTATGAAATTGGTATCGACGGTGAGAACTGTTGATACATCGGCAGTATTGAATGTTACGTTCTGTGTAGTGCCTTCGACCTTCACATGTAATATTTTGTTTTGTTCTTTTGAAACATGGCTGTTCACATCGGCGTAAGCAATTATATAAGCTATTCTGGTAACTATATTCTTACAATGTAACGCATAATTCTTTTTATCAAGGAGTCCATATATATATTCTTTATCAAACATGTGAATTTGAATCCAATTTTCATCTGCAATATTCTGAGGATTACCATATGGAGACACATAAATTATAGAATCCAATCCAAGATAATTAAGTATATTGTTCTGTATATTTTGGCAAGCCATTGTTGCATTAATTGCATTGATAATATCCTGTTTTATATTAAATCGACATTTGCTTCTCTTATTGCGCCCAAACTGCACAATTTTATACGACATATTAGTCAATACACAATGACCATTGATATTTTCTGGATATATTAAAATTTTCTTGATACCATGTGATTTATTAAAAAAATTCATTGTGTGATTATTCTCGGCAGTCGAGATAATAATTGGTAAATTTGGAAGGTAACCTGGATTTCCACTTAATTTTATAATCTGTTCTTCTGGACTGTTGCTCAGATAAAATTGAACTTTCACATTCTGATTAATGAATTGAAGTTGCATTGATATTTTTTGTATATAAAGTTTTATTACTGCTTTAATTATTTTAAAATCGAAGTAATAAAATGTATAGTGAACCTTAGTTGCAATATTATTGCAGTAACTGTCTGTACAATATGGTTCATGTCTAGTTTTATTGTAAGCTATGCATTCTGACTGATCGCAAATATATAAAGTCCAATTAGTATGATGAACTGTTATATTCTGCAAAAAAGTATGTATGTATTACAAGATAAATTGAATGTTTGGTCATAATATGGTGTACTTCAAATGGGCTGCTGTAACTAAGATATCTTACCTTAACAGTAGAATTAGTTAAATTTGTCATTGGACTTAATATACTTCCTTCCACATTTTTCAATACTTGAAACATATGAAGATCTTGCAATTTTACGACACATTTAACATTTTCATTTCTTAGGAATTTGATTGGCTTCATTCCAGAGCAGTAATGGTTTGTTACAATAACTGGAATATCTAAAAATGTTGAAGGTTGAGATCAAATTCTATGTTTTAAATATTATATTATACTATTATACTGAAGTAAATGATAAGCCTCACCTGCATAGAATATGGATCCATTTCTTGATAACCATACAGGCTCATTGTATCTATACATATTTCTCTTAAATTCATACAAAAGTTCTTGCCTGTCATGCTTTTGCCACTTAGGAGACCTCTTAATTGCTGCCTCATCAAACTATAATAGATTATAAATAAACCATATTATTATAACTTTAAAAAATAAATATATGTATTTGTTTTTACTATATTTACCTGTATGTCTGTTAAGCGTTTATCAGGTAAGTTAGTTTTAGAAATACAAAATAAATTTTCTAAGAAATTTGATGTCATTTTATTGTTGCATTCATTATCTGCTAAACAAAACTTTAAATGGTTAGTTTCTTGTTCCTGGCAAGTTCTCGCTTCACAATCAAATAAAACTCTATCTGTTTCAGAGCAATCAATATCACAGCAACAATTAATATCACAGGTTTTGTACTGAAAAAAAATACATAATTGTAATGAACTGTTGTGCTGTTAAATAGGATTTTTTTAATAATATATTCTACCCACCATAAGATCACAATGACATGTATTTGATTTAGTTTTCTTTGGTATTATATTTGGTTTCACAGTTGTACTCTTCTTTTCAAATAGTGTTATTTCAGTAATATTCTCAAATTCAGTGCTTGTAAACATATCAGTACTTTGAAGAGTATCTTCTGTAGTGGTAATATTTTCATCATATACCCAGTCAAGTATTGTGCTAGATATTTCTGTAGTTGTCATGTCTACCAATGAGGCATTTTTATATAATGTAAATGGAGATTTTACATTGGTTACAGCATTCTTGTTTGTTTGGTAGTATAGTCCATGTGGCTTTGCAGATATTTTAGTCAGGATTGCTTGCATTTCACGTTTTGAGTGTGCTGTGCTTACATTTTCTATCATTTTATCTACTTCAATATTTTCATTTATGAAATCCATAACACAAAATTGAATTAATACAGACACTAATGTAAATCCTAAATATGTGATGAGTTGCATTTTTATTTATACTCCACTCCAAATTGAGTAAAATTTCTTAACACAACACATACATTCAATTCAATAATACCTTTTGAAAGAGTATTTAATTTACATCTGCAAAAATAACATTTATTAATACAAGTCCTACAAACTATATCATAGTGAGAAATTTTGAAAGAATAGAAAAAAATTGATCACGAGGCGGTATTCGAACCCGCGTTTTTTGCCAAACCGTAGCAACCTAGCCTCTCGGCCACCCGTGATTCCGGCACAGTAATTTTACTTGACGCCGATGACTTAATTTTTTTCTATTCTTTCAAAATTTCTCATGCATAAAGCATTTCAATGCTATGAAACTAAAAATTAAATAAATTGTAGTGATCAGATTTACATATTACCCACCTATCATTGCCTAAACTGATAATATCAGTTTTTGATAATTGGTGTGATCCACCAATAAAATATTGTCGGATCTTATCTGATATTGATGTAGCTGCAGGTATCCAACAGGGCACTTTTAATGTGTGGAAGCCGGGTGCTGTAGGTAAAGTGCTGTAGCCATATCCTAATACCCAAGAGCGGCCCAAAGAGTCTAGACAATTTATATGTAACAAGATCTTTGGCCAACCTAAAATATGATTTTCCAACTTTCATCAGAAGGCAAATGAGGAAATTATAAACTATTAAGATTCAGAACCCTGTCCTTCAGCACAGAGGGTGGTAGGCAAACGTCCAAATTTTAAAATTTTTTAAATATTTATCACTTATATTTACTTAAATGCTATAAAAATATAACTATCCAGTGAACCTTGTATTCCTTTTGTGACAAAGTGTAAATCCAATGGATGAGCCCAAACAACACACTTCTCAGTATTTGGTACACCAGATGAAGTTTGGCCTTCTGAAGAACCTGATAGCAGCGTCCAATTTGGTCCTAAAATTAAGAAATCATACTTGCTTTTGGAAATTTGTTAATATTTTTATTACAATTTTAAAAAACTTTTCAAATTCTAATAACCTGCTTGGAAAGTATATCGACAAAACAACGAGTAATTTTCACTAAAATCTACCGCACGTTGTAATTGTCCTAATATATGCAACTCTGCCATGGAAGAATTGATAGTTATTTTAAAGAAATTAGCCTATTATCTAAGAAAACAAAGAGGTAGCACATAAATCGATCTTTTAGACGCATTTGTTTATATTTGGTAACCATAGCAACAACTGCCATTTGGATCCATGCGTCAAGCTAAAAAGTTGTCAAAAAAGCAGTGCTGCCAACATTGAAATTGTTGAGGTTCGTTGCAACTGCTCTTGGGATATACTTTTGTTAAAAATATTTCAAATTTTCGTTTTTTCTTATGTTTATATTACGTAAAATTTTTAAAACCTATAAAAAGCCACAACAAACACATGCATGAAGCTCGAAATTATTTACAAGACAATAAGACCGACTCGATACCTACTATTCAAATATCAAATAAATTCTCATCATTTCCTCCTGTTGCTATATAAATCCTGTTATTGTGTGTCTGTCCATATAAATCCTGTTGCTTGTCTTTGCTTTGTCTTTAGCGCCTTTGTCTTTACTTTGTGAATTATAGAATACATTATATTACAAAGCACTTTTTTGTAATAATAATTTAAAAAAATCTGTTTAATGTAAGAACTCTGTTAAATATTTATAAACATACCTACGAGGAAAATTTCATGGAGTCAATTTAAGTTATGTAATGCTGCTGAGTCGTTCTCATTTCTTAACCTATGGCCTGATGAAGAGAAATAGGAATTCATTTAAATTATTTTTGTAATGCTTAGATATTTTTTGTATCCCAAATGATTATCTTTCCGTCAGTGATAACTGACGAAACGAAATTTGTAAATTTTTTTATGAGACATGCAAGAAGAAGACTTTCTGTTATAATTGAACCATTTATTTCAATTATAACAGAAAGTCTTCCGCAGTTTACTATGTTTAAAAAAAAAAAAAAAATGGGGCAATCAGCAGGACAAGTGTTACCTAGTTTGGATGGGATAGTTAATATCAAAGGCTTTTAAAAATGAAAATGCAAATTCTTTCAAGAAATTACATATATTATATTATAGTATCAAATTATCATAATACATAATTAACATGTATAAAATAATATTTTAATGAGCTCTATGAGTTTACATAATATTATGATACACAATACATTAATTATAAAATTAATCAGCATTCAATGCTATATCAGTATCTAATAAAATCTATCACATTAACGACTTGGTTTTCAAACCGTTAAATACCTAATAAATGAATTCTAACATCAACAATTTTTTTTAATTAATATTATGAATTCAAATAAAAATTGCTATGTAATAAATGCTACAAAAATGAATTTTAAAATAAATGTTTATTCTGTTGTACCGAGTTTCTGATAAACTATTGAAATAACAAATGGGTTAGATACAGCATGGTGGACACAATTGATGTCATCTGGAATACAGATATTTAATTGTAATGCAATTCTTACTTTCATAAGCTATTTAGATTCATTACCAAGTAGGGTCTTCACTGTATATATGTATATAATGGCACACTGATAATGGTATTACAAGAAGGCTTGCCATGCGCGGATAGAATCACTGAAAAACTTATAAGCACACCAATCAAAGATTCTGCGTGCGTTCAGCGTTATGCGTGGGTGGACCATGCAGAACCATACTGATCTTAAGACGCATTTGTTTATATTTGGTAACCATAACAACAACTGCCGTTTGGTTCCATGCGTCACACTTAAGTTGCAAAAAAATTCACACGTAGGCGAGGTAACAACATAGATAGCGCACTAGTCACAGATTGTTTTAGAATCAGCGATTTAAATAACATGGAGAGCTTGCCAGCACCGACTAGGATGTCGACAGGGTTGCCAGCCGTGGCACAGGCGACATAGATTATAAGAATGCAACATAATAAATACTGCATCCACACAAAGGCACATTCTTCACACTTAGGGTTACCACCCACAAATCAATCATTTTGATGATCAATCTAGGAGTTGCATGTGGGATTACCACCCGCGCAACCGCAACGCGCAATGAGCGTGCCGCTCACAGGTAGGGCTGCCAGCCGTGGAACAGGCGGCAGAGGTTGGCGCGGTCGGTGGCGCGGCGCAGCAGGGCCGCCACGTGGCCGCGCGCCGACACGCCCGCCGCGCCGCGCTCGGCGCCGCACAGCTTGCCGCGCACCGCCAGCAGCGCGCGCGCCGCCAGCCCGCCCCCGCCGCCGCCGCCCCCGCCGCCCCCGCTGCCCTCGCCCTGCTGCTCACCTGCAATATTAAAACCTTTTAGATAACTTACAATAATTTGGCTTTTTTAATTATTATCAGGGAAGAAATCTTCAAAACATACTCTGTCTATTGGGGTAAAAATAGAGCATGTGGGATTTACCCACCAAAACCTCAGAGGTCAATCCCAAAGCGTATTAGAAGGAAAGAACTCGGAGACCTTCTATGGAACGAACCAGTGTCCCCACAGCAATATGCCAAGCTATGTGGCTTCTCTTTCATTCACACATCTTTGATGGGCAATAATATAGTTAATGAATGTTGTGATAAAGATGATATTATTATAATCAAACGTGTATTCTTTCATCCCAAGTTATGTACTCATGTATCTAGTTGATTTCTC
>NC_052102.1:5564729-5586447 GCF_012273895.1 Zerene cesonia | reverse complement strand
CCCCCGCCGCCCCCGCCGCCCCCGCCGCCCCCGCTGCCCTCGCCCTGCTGCTCACCTACAATATTAAAACCTTTTAGATAACTTACAATAATATGGCTTTTTTAATTATTATCAGGGAAGAAATCTTCAAAACATACTCTGTCTATTGGGGTAAAAATAGAGCATGTGGAATTTACCCACCAAAACATCAGAGGTCAATCCCAAAGCGTATTAGAAGGAAAGAACTCTGAGACCTTCTATGGAACGAACCAGTGTCCCCACAGCAATATGCCAAACTATGTGGCTTCTCTTTCATTCACACATCTTTGATGGGCAATAATTTAGTTAATGATTGTTGTGATAAAGATGATATTATTATAATCAAACGTGTATTCTTTCATGCCAAGTTATGTACTCATGTATCTAGTTGATTTCTCTTCGTACACGTGTCTGCCCGTATGGTTCATAACGTCTGCGCGAGATTGATTGATCGAAAATTCCCCTTCATTTTCATTTACTACACAAAAAAAAAACCAATGAAAATCCAATGAAAACCTTCAAACCTCATATCTTACTAACCTGCATTCTTAGCTGCTGAGGGTACAATCCACAAATACAATGGATCACATAAAAGAACTTCGAGTATTGTCAATAGCGTTTCTTGGTTGTCACGAAGCAATTGTAATGTTTTTTCACAGCAACTGTATCCAAAAAATGTTATCAATGAAAATATATTTAATAAAACCTATAAGTTATTTTTTCGGGGCCTTAAAATAATTGACTCAATTATATTTGTCAATTTCAGCTTGAGATTAATTCGTTATAAAGTCAGTCTTGAGAAAATAATCTAGACAGACAGATGGACAATTATCAGAATAAGGGTCCCGTCTTCTTTCTTTGACGGTACCCTAAAAAAGGGGCATTCTGTAACTCAAAATGAACATAACTTACTTTCTAAATATTCCTTCAACACCACTACAACCGAATCCAGCTATAATATCTTGCGTTAAACGGAAAGGCACCGTTTCAGGTGTAGGTAAAGTTTTTCCTTGGTCGAAAGCAATACCTTTGAACATAAAAGCATTATATTTATATGATATATTCAAAGTATCAATTGTAATATTTAAAAATTATCATATTCATAGTAATGCATATTACTAACCAAAGTCAATATGTATTACTTCAGCAGTAGTTTTGTCAATCAATATATTCTGAACATGTCGGTCTCCCAGACCCATAATGTAACCAACCATAGACGACGTTGCAACGCTGTAATCAAATATCATATTTAATGGATACTTTATGTTGTTTCCAATCTTTGCGTTTTTTTTTTGTTGCATTTTAATAACACAGATTACATAATGAGCTATAAAATAAATAAATTGCCTGTTCATTTACGCTGAAATACTCAAAAAATACTCATATGCTACTAATTCAGTCTTGTATATTATTAACTCGGTGTTTACCTAATCAGTGGCTGATATAGTTTATTAGTACTACTACTTATTTTCTAGGTTAACCGTTTCCTTGACTTTGAGGTTGCTCAGAAGTGATGGCTATCTAGCAATAAGCTTTTTGTGAAAATTGATTTTATTTCATCACTGTGTCTAGATTAACTAATTTCTTATATGTACAATAAAGCATTATTAATTACAAATAAATATATATAAGGAAATGAAATTAAATGAAATGAAATATTCTTTATTGCACACAAAAACAATTAAATTAACAAAAAAATAGGAAATGTAGTGCAAAAAGTGGCTTTATTGCTCAATAGCAATTTCTTCCAAGCAACCCAAGTTAGGCGGAAGTGATAAAAAATTAAAGATCTGGAAGACAGTGTACACAATAAGAAGAGAAAGGACATAATACATAATAGAACAATGAAAGTACAAAATAAAAAAACATGCAAAAAACAAAAAAAAAATAAAAAAAAGAACAAAGCAAAGAAATGAAAATAAACACACAAAACCAAAATACAAACAAAAAAAAAAAAAAACAATGTACTTAAAATGTTTGCAAATAGTGATCTATAAGGTAAGGAAGATGATATAGAAAACGTGTTACCTTCTAGTATAAGCCAGTCGTCGTTCATACCATGTTACGGGATCGAGATAATGTTCCGTAAAGAAATAATGGAAAACCGGTTTGAACACCCTTAATATTTCGTTGAAAACTGCCAGCTTGTGCTTATTAGATCTTCTGTTTTCGTGGCATTCTTTCATTTTATTTCTAGCTATATTCGGATGAATGTCCTGAAGAAATAAAAATAAATTCGATTTAAAAATAACGGTGCTATGTTGAAACCTTAGACATATGATCATTTGAAAAGATATTAAAAAAATAATTAACAATTTATTTCTACTATATAAAAAAATAATAATAAACTCACACTACGAATTGAAAACTTTTCGTAGTTTTATGAGCATCGGCTAAATAGAAAGGATTACTGCGTCTTGCAGTCTACTCTAGTCTAGTCTACTAAGCCGCTAGTTTTAACAACTTTTTCACCAAGTAACATCGCCTAATGCCTCTACATACATAATATTGGTCTCAGACAAACCACTCCTATAAGCACTACAATAAACCAGCCAATAAACCAAAATGATTTGATATCGAGTGAATTTTGCGTATCACCTGAGGACGATACTGTTTGTGTGCTTGCATGAGATAGGAGCCGAGCGGCATCGTGCCCTCGCACCACTCCAGCACGCCGGAGCGACGGGACATCGCCACAACCTGTATGTTAAATATTTATTTGCCTATAAAGTAATATCTACACTTCAACACTGTATTGTGATTTTATTATTAGGTAGATAAATTAAGATCTAATTGTCCAAAAAAAAAAATATTTTATTTACTTTTTAATTATAATACTTTATTGTACAAAACAAAAGTAAAGTTAATCCAAAATAATAGCACAATGATATTTCGTACAAAAGGCGGCCTTATTGCTAGACAGCAATCTCTGCCAGTAGAAAATTATATAGTAACAAGAACTCTTTTCCCTTAGAGACTGAGATAGGAACATTTTATGTTTTCGGGAAATGTGTCAACAACACTTTAAGTAAACATTTGTTACCTTATAGGTGCGAATGAGCAATTTGTTATGGTACGTGACTGGGTTCTTTTCCAGCAACGTGTTTACTATGTTAAATACTTGTTGCATCACGGCGTCTTGTCTTAGATCATCTTCACCCTTTTAAATATAAAAACGTATTACGTAACTGCTGTTAGTATAAGGACACATTGACACAAGAAACATTTAGCGATAAGTTTGTTACCTTTATTAGGAGAATCCGTTTTTTCCCATCAGAGCGCCGACAAGATATCTTTTTGGGAAAATTTATACCGCCAACTAGTTCGTAATGATTTTCAAACGATGAGAGGCCTTAAAATAAACACTTACATCAGAAAATTTTTCAGTAACCATGTGAAGTAAATTATTAAAAAAAAATTGACATGTAAGAAGAATATACTAAAGCATATCATAGTAACTTTTTTTAATAATTTTTAATAATAGTTGTGACTTACTGAGAATGCCTGAGTAATCAAAATCTTTTCGTATGGCGATAGTGTCGATGGGCACCGGCGTGTTGTTTAAGTTACGGAGCTTGGATATGCCCTCTGTTTTAGGTATAGGTAAGGGTTTGCCAATCTCTTTCGCTGTCGGAACGGAATAGGCGAACCTGATGATAGCTAAAAATAATATGTTTGATTTTAAATTACAATTACTTCGATATTAAAGACATTTAAACGAATTTAAAACGCGGTGCGAATTTAAAACGGCTAAAATATATTCATTATATATTTTACCCCGCCGCTTCGAACACTTTATAACGAGTACGAGTTTAAAATCAGTTAAAAAGTCTCAAAAAAAAATACTCACGTAAAATCAAACACAAAAAATACAATAACATTAATTTTATATATATAATCTATGCTTCTTAACTAACATAATAAAGGGAAAAGTTTCGTACTCTAATTTGTATCGAAATAATCCACAATCCGCTTATAATCCGCTTATTGAATTATATAATTATTATATATTACCATGAATATAATATGGTATTTCTTGTTTAAATTTTTGTCAATTCTCAACTAATTCCGTAGTCAGTGGATCATACAAGTTATAAGTTTTTTTTTTTTTTAATTTCAATCACAACTCACCATCGCACAATACCTCCATCTGTTCTACTATAACACCGAGTTCTGGACTACGAGCTGCCAGGCCGTTGATTAGCTGTTCCGCAGCGATCACCCTGGGCTCCGGCGCCGAGATCGAAGCGCGTGATCCAGAAGATAACCCCATTTGGCCACGTAGTGTCACGTCTTTATCAGAGTTCTTCAAGTTAAATAGTATGGGCAGCGTGTGGTGTGGGTGTTCTATTGCACAACGAGCTGCAACATTTTATTACCAATTATAGAAATAGATGTTTTTTTTAAATTTAATTTGCCAGATAAAACCTCATGTGACTAGTCTTCCCGAATAATTTTGAAACACAGCGGAAAGGTTCAAGGACATTATAATTACACGACTCGAGGGAAAAACGCATTCCAAAAACAAAGGCATTAGCAGAATTTTACATTTTTAACAAAACTCGACACTGAATAAAAAAAAATTTACTTATTAAGTTCCTTAAATGGTTCGCGAACGGGGTGTCTTCTGAAGAAAGCCGAGGTGCGATCTGTGGCAGCACTGTAATGAACTTCCACGACGGTATCCCCTGTAAGAGCGTTCCCAAACGACCGGTCTCCTCGCAGTCCAAATCTATGTTGCTATTTTCAAACCATAGCGAAATTACTCTAAACACTGACAAATTGTTTTCATTGCTTTGTTCTAAAGACTGTAAATAATATCTGAAAAGCAAATTTTATTGAATTAGAAAATATCGCAATGTGAACATAGACCGTTGTTTTGAAACATTTACTTACCTCATGGCTAGATTTAAAAAGGTGTCCCTCTCCGCTCTCGTATTTGCAATATCTGCTTCATCCAAGTCTCTAAATGCATTATTCGCAATTAAGGCTCTTCTTTCATCTCTAGAAAATTAAATATCAAGTTGATGTACCTTTGTATTCACGATATATGAACACTAAAAACAGTTTTTAAGATTCATACCTTGTGAGGCTTAGTTGCGACGATTTCAAGGATTCCACGGTACCTTTTAAACTTTCTAAGCATTTCACTTTATTCTCGAAGGTGGTCGAATTCATGTATGAGACAACCTAAATTAGAATAAGATATTTATTTTATTCGAAGAAAATATTTTTTCATTTTTTTTATTTATTATTTCGAAATATACTTACTTGTTTATACTCTGCATCAGCAAATGTAGCAATATCATAATACACTTTGAGTCTTGTTTTGACATCGTCGCCTTCCTTTAGTACATTGAGACTTTTTTCTAGATATTTATTAATGATATCTCTCGCGTTCTCGCGTTTACACTCTCCCATCCACAAGCCATATTGCCTAAAATGATTTTTATGGATCACACACAGGTACATAGAGTAACTTTGAGATGAATAACTAGCTGCGCCCCGCGGTTTCCGTACCCGTATCCCATAGGAATATCGGGATAAAAAGTTACCTATATGTTATTGCAGTTGTCCAGCTATCTGCGTACAAAATTTCATTGCAATCGATTCAGTAGTTTTTGCGTTAAAGATTAACAAACACACACACATACTTACAAACTTTCGCATTTATAATATTAGTAGTAGGATAGAATTGTACGCAGATTTCATAGTCACAATAAGAAAAAAAAAACTTAAACACCCTATGCTTTTACATACCTTAAAGACATTGCAGTTAGCTTTGCATTATCAGATTCATCATATACATTACCGTGCAACAGAGATAGAGCTATATCTTTATGTCCCTTTTCCCACGATACCTTACTCTCTATAAGGGTAACCTCTTTCGAAGGGTGAAACCGTTTAACCATTGCCACTATTCGCTGAGCCATTTGTACCCTTTCATTAAGAAGAGCCAATTCTGTTTACAAAAAAAAATGTTGAAATGTATATGATTTATCACTATAATAACATAATGCTCTTGATTTCGCAAATAAATGTTACCTACCAGCATATTGTAGTTGTAAAGAATTAATGATCGTCGAATGGATTCCGTTATTTTCTACTGCATGCTGCAGGATTAAGCTCCGCTGTGATATCAGACCCTCCAGGTGTGTAAAATCTTTATACGGAGGCAACTTTTCAATACCCCAATCATCGATCAATTTTGTAAGCTTTTCCTTGCCGCATCGAACTGCGAAATAGTTTTCTATGTCGCGGAATAAATGCAAATTCGCCATAATATTATAAACACATTGTGAGTTCTCCATATTTAAATCGCGACACATCCTTGAAATAGTTAATTTCGCAGCGTTCAATGTTTGTTCAAATTTTGCAGGAAGCTCTTCAGATGGTTGTATATTAAGGCAATCTTTGAGGCACGCATATCTGTACATTTTTGTAAATGAATTTATATCATAAGTTGCAAGTTGAGATTTTGCTTCCAATTCCCGTGTGTCAACTATTGCAGTCCAATCACCTAAAATAAACTAGATTGTAATGTATATAATCCTTATATTTTCCAAAAAAAAGAAAAAAACTTAAGGTGAATTAAGTTCTTACCGAGATACGACAAGCAGTCGTATTTAATGTCGTCTAGATCCTCATTTTCGGGACAAGACTTAATGTACTGTAAAGCAAGATGGTGCATGCCAGATTTATGCAAGGATACAACGGTTCCGTATTGCAAGGCTCGATCCTGAGCTCCGTACGAAAGTGCAATATCGTGCAGGACCAATGAGTCTGCGAACTGCCCCGTGTTGATGAGATGCTTTCTTTTTTCCCCCTCGCTGGTGAGGTGAGCAGTACCGCAGCCCTCTACGGCATCCATTTCGCCAATGGACACGAAACACTAAAATAGTAGTATAATAGACGTCATACAAATGAAAATATATTTATTTAAAAACCACTTGATAGTGTACAACGCAATACATTTGGGAGCGCACTGCATGTTTTACACATGCTTATCTCAAATGCTTACAATCGCCCAAAACAATCGTATCGTATATCGTATCGTAGGCACTGAATGAAAAAATACCCAGAGATCTTGTACTATAAAAATATCCCGATTTGCAAATATGAGAAATAAGTTATACGTGATTCATACTCCTCTAAAAATCCTTTGTAGGTGGGATCCTCCGTCCAGCCTGCTTGTGGCATCAGGCGAGTCAGGCGGAACTCCGCCATTGGCGGCGGCAGCACCGAGCTCGCCGTAGTATATCGCGACCATGCTGCAGTCGGCAAGAGCCGCCGCCAGCGACACTTTCACGTAGTCTATATTCAAATAGTTCAAGCGGTCGACACAACGGGATTGCCTATTAGGAAAAAAATATAAAAAACAATCTCATATATAGAATTCTCGTGTCACAGTTATCGTTGCCATACTCCTCCAAAACGGCTTGACCGATTTTGATGAAATTTTTTGTGCTTATCCGGTATCTATGAGAATCGGCCAAAATCTATTTTTCATGCCCCTAAATGATAACGGTAAGGCAGAACAGCGTTTGCTGGGTGCAGCTAGTATTTGTATATTTGTTGCTATAAACGATAATAGTTAAAAAATTCTATCAACCTACTCGAACGCAAGAGAAGGAATGCAATATTTGTCGAGAGTAAGTATTTATGTTCAAAATGGCGTCCGCAAGTTATAAATATTTTTTTAATAACAATTTACAAACCTTGTTTTATAATGTTCCGCCTGCAGTCGTATAAAGTTTATAACATTTATGATATATTGAATAATATTTTTATGAGTATTGTCCAATAGGTTGGAAATGGTAGTACCAGCTGGAAGATGTAAATCTTCCACGCTTTCATCTTTAAAGATTATTTTCCAAATATATTGGAAGAACTGATTTATTTGCTCACTTATAACTTGAAATACTTTCTCTGAATTACAATCCAGCAAAAGTCCTAAAACAGCTGGCATGATCGTCGTACATACACTTGGCTGAAATCAAATGGAATTTTATTAGTGTTGACGGATAGTTCTCTTTTGGAATAACATGCACTTGATGAGGTGTGTCATTTTTATTTTAAATACAGATAATTTGGAAAGAAAGGATGGAAATTAGTAAAGTAACTTAGCGGGTATTTATCACCTTAGAATTACAAACGTCGCGCACAGCAGACGCACAATTATTCTGCGAAGCGATCACGTCCAAGAGGGCTGTTGTTATTCTCTCTATCCATTTTGTATGATCTTCATTTTGTTTCGGAACCCAAAAGTCTAGACGATTGTATCTATTGAATTTTGAGTCATCTATCCGATACACAGAGAAGATTTCGCTGGTTGTTGGTGACAGAGGTTCCAAAAGTTCTTTGTTAATTCCTTCCATATCTGTTAAAAAAATATCATAATAAGTAAAGTTTGTCACTTAATAGGAATAGAAGAATATAAAACTAGCATTTGTACCTAAAGCCAATTTTCCATCGCGGAATTTAAGGAGACGATTAATCGCTTTTGCTGTCCTGCTATTGACGGCAGGATCTTCATCAAAAAGCACTTCAGTAAGAGTCGTTAATACTATAAATGCAAAATATTCTTTTGGCGCTAATGTTACTGCCTTCTTTGTATCGGCGGGTACAGTCACTAAACTCTTTATATCATAGGTACAAAGTTCACTGAGGCAATTGCACGCTTGTATTATAATCTGAAAATGTTATATACAAAAACTGTATAATTGAAATAAAGTATATCATATTACCAGAGATACTCAAAAAGGTCGGCACCTACCTTATCATCATTTGATGTTATCAATATATTATTAAGTGAGTTAATTACGCAATGAACAAGACTCTTCAAACAGTCTTCCGAAAAACCTTTTATATTCAAATCTTTGATGAGGCCATTTACAAAATTGTTATTGGTCTTCAAGAATTGTCTCAAGTTCAACAAAATATCATGACTGCAAAGATAAATTTAAAACAATAAACGAAATTATTAACATTTGTATAAATTTTCTAAACAAAGAATACTGAAGTACCTCGGATAGGAAAGGTTCGTTATATATTTCTGCAGCATTATTTGAAATTGTTCCTTTGATGAGCATACATGGGTACCAATTTCATTTTTATACATAAGATCTATATAATCAACAACATGACCACGTTGAGAATTAATAAATTCGAGTAAATACGTTTCTAAGCTATTCGAAAATATAAAACCTGTTTCTTTCTTAATACTTAAGATTGCTAGAATTTTGGAAATAACAGATTTCTTTAAGGTATCCAATCTATCAGATGGATACTTCAAAACCTTTTCCATCATAACTTCCAATGAATGAACTAATATGTTTATTTCCTCTGATACTTTGGACTTAGCGATGGCATTTACAACACTATTACAAGCAAAGTTACACAAAACTGCATCTGATTGATTTCCCAGTATAATATTTTCAATGAAACTCGTATACGTATGCAAATAAATTGTTTTCATCTGTAGTATCTTCTCTTTGATAAAGTTGGCCCATAGCTTAAAAAGTATAGTAAGAATGATTAACGGTTGGTTTTCACAGAGATACTGCATTATATTGCCATCAATTAGTTCCTGAAATAAATTGTTTGAGATTTCATTCACCCATAACTAACCTATAGAATATGATAAAAATAATGAAGCGCATACATATAATTTAACTATACTCACGCCAAAATATCTTAAAACCGCATTAAAAACAGTTTTAGTATACGTAAATTGAGGTTTTTTTGTCATCAAATTCACTTGAAACTCAAGTTCAGCACTCTCTGGATCGAACATATGAAGGGCCGCCAAGCGAATTAACTCGCCCATGTGCTCTACAAACAAATTACTCCATTTCTCATTTTTTAGTATTTGCCTCGTAGATTGAAACATTCGATTTGCGTTTTCCAGTCGAACCTTGAAGTCTGATTGTTTTTGATCTTCCAATTTGTATTTTTCGGTAACAATATAAGGAAGGCAAAGTGAAATTATTGAACAGAAACATATCTGTAAAAGATTATTGTTATGAGATAATCCTTACTAATATTTTGAATATGTAATTGTTTATATATTTGTTTGTCCTTCTTTTACGTCGAAACGGAGCGATTTTATAGAACGATTTTTGTGTATGAAGATAGTTAGGGAAGTGATATAGGGTTACTTTTACCGCGGCAAAACATCCCATTGCTACGGGAAGATTCATTACGAAGTGTATTTGATTTACACCATTTTTTAGGTGGCGCTATTTGCAAAAACCCGACGACCAAACAAGTTTAGCCACGAGCGGAAACCTAATTCAGAATATACAAGTATTGTAGATATGAAGAGGCAAAAGAAAAAGATGAAATAAATATCTCATATACTTTACCTACCTCAATTATGTCCTCTAAAGATTTTCCTGATTTATTAACGACATATTTTGTGGCTTCACTCTTCTCAATGTATCCATTATTACGCCACAATATATCCATAGCAATTAGCCATTTCGAGTGTTTCTCAATAAAAGCATCGATGGATTTAAATCCTAATAAACTTAAAGGGATGTCTTGAAATCCTTCATTTTCTTTGAACCAATATTGAAGAATTCTTTTAATATTAGTATCGGCGTACTCTTCTAAGTAAATTCCCATGGATTTCTTTATAATGATATTTAAAACTTTCTTAATTATATGTTTACTTAGCCCTTTTTTCTTTTGAATATGGATCAACTCGAGAGCTATGTCATGAATCAGGTACGGTTTAATTTGCGACAAAGCTAGGAAACAGTGCGATACCGTCAATGTTCTATTAGTTGTTTCATCTTTAAGCACGGTTTCATTATTGTTTGATACCTGGAATGTTCGAAATTCTTTTATTTATTAGCTGTTATATCTGTTCGTATGAAATATACATATATAAGTACACTTACATTGATCACGAAGATATCCATAAGTGTGTTTGATATATTTTTGATATCAATGTTATTTCCACATGAACGTTTCATAAGGTAACAGCAATATATTCGCATATTGTGGATATTTCCTTTAAGCTGCTCAATTAAGACGTCTTGTAAGGAGTCATCAAGATCAATGTGATGTTTCTTATTAAGCTCTATAATACGGGCCACACATTCATAGACTAAAACCGCAACACTTGGAGGGTAGTACAATTTGGTACAGCGCTGCATGTAACTTCTAACCATGATAATGCAATTCTGCCGTAAAACGTGGTCATTTTTCAGCCAAACCTTATCGAGTAATTGTAATATAATTTGTAATATTCCTAAGCTTGCTTTGGAATTGCGGAATAAATTCCTGCACATGGTCTGCATAAGGCCTAAAACATTATCTGAAACATAAATCGTATTTACGTTTCTGATTCACAATTTAGGAAAACCACAATTATGACAACAACTTTACCAATAAACTTGCTATCCTTGTCAATTCTAATGATCATATTGATGCATTTAAAAGCGCACTCTACATCACAATGGGACTCAAATTTATAAACGTCTTCGTCCAGTATACACTTTATGAGTTCGTCCGTATAATCGTGATCATGTGAACAATAAGCCGCCAGAAAGTATATACAATGATGCCTCAAACCAGCAAGACTCAATTCAATATCATCTTCTGAATTAAATTCGTCCTCATCATTGGTAACTTCAGTTTTAAGAATTTCGTTGATACAATGGAAGGTATCTTCGTTTATACACGAACGAATAACGCTATCAAGAAAACAATTATAATCGTTTTCAAGGATACCTTGTAGGCATTTCAATAATGCTATTTTGTTCTTAATTTGATCAGATGATTTTAAAACACGTGTTAAATGAACAAATATTTTCTTTAAGCTCTCTATAAGTACAACATACAGTGACGAGGTCAACACATCTTCTTTGGTAAATATTTTATACTTAAGTAAAGATTTATAGAGAAGCAAAGTTAAGTGTATATATTTTCCAACATTGACTGGATTATCTTTACTTGCAATCATGGTGGTAAATTCGGATAATTTATCTCCTAAGTATTTAATAACCCAATCACTTACTTCTCGGCTCATTTCAGCTGTACCTATTGTTACCTCTTTATTTACTATTACCTTTTCATCGGTATCGATTTCAAAATCAAAAGTTCCAAATAGAATACTTTTCTCAATATTTTTAAATAAAATATCGTGAATACTATGAGAACATGTATCCAAAACTGTATGTGGAGCTAAAGGTAGGTTGTCGTCAGAAATTATTTGAACAAAAATTTCTTCAAGGTATATAACGTCTACATCATTGATATCAACATTTGTCAACCACGTGAAACACTTAAGTCTTTGTTCTATTTGACAGCAATTGCTGAAAAATCTATAATAAATAGAACTGAACGTTTTTAACGTATGATTATCAACAGGCATTCTCTTTTCAAAGTAGATTGTAAGAAGAGGCTGCACGTGCGTGTACTTAATAATGTCCAGTTTCAATAATGACAGTATAATCATATGTATCGATTCATGAGCAGCATTTTGTACGGCTGAGTTCCTGAAAAAAAAAACATTTTTTTTTGTAAAAAATGAACGATTCTCACAATGATTTTACTAGTACCATAAGTCAAAATGAAAAAGTGGAAAAATCATAAGCACAATATCTGCGTATTTATGGTTATTGGGCGTACCAGTTATATTTGTATAAACCGATCCACTTACCTCACACAAGTGTTCCATAAAGAGATGAAATCATTATGACTTGATCCATCGACTATTAATTTTCCATTAATTATAAAATAATGCAACACCTGGCATGTCATGTTACCAAAATCGCTCCATTTAAAAGCTTTACCGGTTTTAGATACTAAGATTTCAGATATGTTTAACAATTTCATAAAGTGGGATGGTGTTAAAGTATTTCCGAAATGTTTCACATACATGTGTATGATTGAGATCCTGAAAGAACACAGAATGAGTTTGCATCTTATCTAATTATTCAACATTTATGTCTATATGAATCTTATCATATTGCTGTATTGCATATTGATTCTATAGGTATCGGTGGTAAATATTAGATATTATATTTTGAAGATTGAAAAGCGCTCCTGAAAGAAGTCTAGTTGAATGAATAAATTTGAGTTTATGTATTAAGTAACGCTACTACTACGGCTGCTCCTCAAAAACCGATAAAACTCATTGAGTGATAAAAATTGCTCATAACACCTTCTGATCACAGTAATAGATCCACATCGCGAAATTTGTGTTATAGCTGTAATGAAAATACTCACTACGCGTTAAGGCAATCCTAGTGAGATAGTATAACATATAAAAATGTATATATTGTCGGATATCAATTACGTTTCATATCCGACATCCGAATGTGTCGGATATATTGTGTTGAATAAATAATTTATTGTCATTTAAGATACAGATGTCGCTTTTCATAACTTGTCGAAATTCTTTTAGCTAACGAATCCATTGAAAAGTCCGTTATATTAATAATAAATTAAAAGTTACCATGTTTCAGAATTCTGATGAAGCTCTTCCAATAAATCCAAAAAAGATTTTTTATTATCAAAACTTAACTTCTGCTTCTTAGCCGAGTTTTCAGCAATTTCTTCAACAACATCAGTACTATCTTCATTGAAAATCTGAAAGAGATTTGAGACTGAGACTATGAATTAAGAATAGAGCTCATCACTGACATGAAAGACTAAATAACTTTATAAGACTAAATAACTATACAATTTGATATGGACCCTCTCCCCTTCCTGCCTCCTTTCTCCTAACTACACAATATCACTTATCTATCAAATTGCCCTGTAAAATGTGAAGATGCCATTTATAATTTACATACCTGATAATATGTTATTGCTGCTAAATAAGAAAAATTGTCAACATGTGTCTGTGAACTGTTGTGTTTTAAATTTTTTTGCACATTGTTTATTTCAAGGCAAATAATTTCTAATATGCTGTGCACATGTTTATTCCAAATTTCCCAATTGTGTGCCATACTGCCTTGTTCTTTTTGCAATCTACCCATAGGATGATGAATGACAAATGCAATTTGCAATACTTTAAATAATAAAGACTGGAAGAAAACATTGATTTAATGGAAGGCAAATGCAATGAAGCAAATTCAAATACATAAATTATCACTTATACTTTACCTTTTTCTTAGCATCCATACTGTGATCATATATCTTAAATATTAAAGGTAAAAGTGTTTCTGAAAATTCGCAAATGTATAGGCGACATTCTGAAGCTAACTGAAATTTGAAACATAATACTTTCACTTTCTAAAGATATAATAAATAATTATTTCCAAATAAAAAATTTAAATATACTCAGATCAGATTAGAATGTTTCTAATGCCTGTTTAAAAAGAAAATATACTATATAACTGTTTGAGTTATAATTTACAGTGTACAGTGAATAGGATGGATGGAGACTAAATTTATGATATTGAACAAAAAATTTATCAGCTTTAAAAAGTAAGAAGTAATGTCTAGTTGAAGTTAGTAGCCCAAAACAAGCAAAACATTTTCTAACCACCAACTTAATTTTTTTACTTTTTGTAGCAGGTTTAATTTTTTGGTAAAGTAATAGTGTTTTATTTTTTGTGGCAAATTTTAGAGCCTGGTTTCCTTTTCCAGGAACATCTCCTTTCGATTAAAAAAAACCATAAAAATCCGTTCATAAACAGCCATGATGTTTAGAAAAAATTTATGGACGAATTGAGAAACTTGCTTTTTTAAAGTCGGTTAATAAGTCTTAGTCTGGCAGAGGCAAAAAAGTTACCAATGGGAATTTGAAAATGTATTACCCCAGATTAATTTATGTGAAGGATATAAGCAATCACACTTAATATCTCTATATACATATTATATAGAATTGGCATGTCACAATGTTAGTGACCATACTTTTCCGAAACAGCTGGGCCTATTTTTATGAAATTTTATGTAGGGTAGATCTGAGAATCGGCCAACATTATTTTTTATACCACTAAATGATAATAGTGAAGCAAGACAGTGTTTGCCGGCTAGTAACTTATAAATTATATTAGAATAACAAATTATTATTACCAATTCCATCAACAATAAAACAGTTTTCAAGACTAACTCCTGCACTATTTTATCATGTATAACATTTCGAAAACAAGTTTTAATATCTGGCAAAGCATCTCTGAGACAAACTAAAAACTGACTGGAATTACTAGCATTTTGTACTACTAGCAATAAAAACTTGAACTTGGTCAAGTTATCTAATTCTGAAAATTTTGTGAGACAAGTTGTTACAGATATGTCCAGCAAATCTAAAACAAAAAAAAAAAACAATTAATACGGGATTAGCAGTTGATTGAAGCGACTGTGTTGAATAACGCCAAATAATAGGCTTACTTTATTGAAACTTCAATCTTTACCAGTGTATGACTTAGGCTACTGTTTAAATGCTACTGACTTAAAAATAATGTAAAAGCGGCGGGGAAACAATGAGGACACATACATAGACAAACAGCTTCAAGCAGCTAATTATTTTTATTATTTGCATATGCGTGTCCCTACTCTATTCCCCCCTTTAAAAAAAAAAAATACAGTTTTACACTTTACGCAGTCATACTATTGACATACTATAAACAACAACTCTCAATCGCCTATTAAAAGGTCATCAAAAAATGTCTGAGCTATATTGTATATAATGTCAAAGTCTAGTATCACTAATTTAAAAACTCGGCCTAACGCATGCCTTTGCAGAGTTTTGCTTTGGACATTATTTGAGTGTGCTTGTGAGTCAAGTTCTTTATTATAAGCCTATAAATCTAAATAATTATAGTTAAATATTATAGATAATAAATTATTCACATATTACATTATATACTACTATTGCTTGTTACTAATATTATATATACTACTAATATTGTTCATATCAAATAAAATAAGATCAGGGAACATTTATGAAATGCAGCAAGCTTATAAAACTTTTGTAACATAACATACAGAGGATGTAAAGAGTGCAATACAGTTAGACATACAGAGGTAAAAAAATTTGCAAAAGTTATGTGTGTCTAAATCTACTATGCAAACTAGAATAAACCAGTCTAGTTAAATTTGCTTTTATTAAGTCAGTGAAAGAAAGAACTGGGAAGGGTAAGGAAAAGGATATAGGTCTCCGGCCTCCCCATTCGCCATACAAAACACAATAGCATACTTTTATTTCATGCTGGTTTTCTGTGGGGGCATGGTACTGTACCCCAGTGCGAGCTGGCCCAATTCGTGCCGAAGAGTATTCAAATCCCACATTTAAAATATTCATTGCGTAATTTGATTAAAGCTAAATCATATCATATAACTTGAGAACTTACTTTCCCACATTTCTGGAGTGATATATCCGATGAAATAATCATTATTTAGTATGTGTTTATATAGAACATTGAAATATGCATCACCTATAGCTTTACGGAGACGAGTATCATTGAAAACATTGAAACATGCATCCATTAAAACATCACATTTTATATGTGCCCCACCTGGAAAATATTTATTATTACTTCTCATGAGAAGAAAAATCTCTTGAGATGTGGGTGGGTAAAGTGAGTAATTTAGATGAGAACAAAATAAATAATTCTGTCTGCCTTATCCTCTAGACATAATCCCAAGGACAAAAAAAATAATTACAATTTTCTTGATTATTTATTAGTTGCATATTAGTAATTGCATACAAACATTTATGAACATTAATTAGATAGATGAAAATTTTAATTCAAATGAAAAAGTGTGTAAATATCAATAGATAGAAGAAGAATATATTGAATTTTTACCAATTAGAAATTTTACATTTGTTACCTTTGTTTGAACCAGAAACACATAAATTAAGAAGACTTGTAGCAATTCCAACTACAACAGAGAAGTTTTTGTTTGTTTCAAACTTTTCAGTTTCCTAAAAATGAGTAATTGAACATTAATAATTGTAATGTTTAATTAGTTAAAAGAATAATTTCACCTACCTTAAGAATATAATCATTAATATCACCAAATAGATGATTCCAGGTATAACCAGACTTTTTCAATGTATTTTCATTCAGTAAACTGGGAACAGCTGTTCTGCTTAGCATATCTTTTAACGTTTCCGCGCTTTTCTTCCTCTCAGTAGCCCGAATAGATTGAAGATTAGAGCATATTTCTCGAAGCGATAATTCTAAAGCCATATTTATTTATGTATAGTTAAAGAAATGTATCAAATAAGATAATATTAGTCGTTAAAATTTCTAAATATTTATATGTCCATTTTCAAAATGTTTAATTATAAAATTCTTCTTTCGACCTGGATTGTCATTATTTATCCAAAATTGTTGTAAAATACATTCTCACTAAAACTCTTAAATACAAAAATCTAAATGTAACAAACACAACTAAGTTGAGGGTTTAGTTTGAAATTGAATTTTGAATTTGAAACTTGAAAGGAAAACAACTCTCGATTTGACAGACAAAATAATGACATCAAAGAGTAGATTATTAGACATGGAAAATGTCATAGTCCATGGATATTTGGAATTTAATGTTTGTTATCTGTGGTAGATAACAAAGGCCGAAGAAACCGCCACTAAAGACGACTAGAGTCAAATCCATAGATTATATACTGGTATAGATTGGCTCGTCAAATCTAGAACTCGTGCTCTAAAAATGTCCGTAGACGAAAAAAAACTGTCGCGGTCTGGATACGACCCGCTCGTGGCAACGTAATGTTGCCAGTTATTATTTAACTTTTATGCCCAGAGTTGGGGAAAAAAGATATGAAGAAGGTTTTAATAGAAGATACGGCTTCAGATGGTTTGTGTTAATTAAAGCAATCAAAAAACGGATATCTCTTTTATTTGCGTGCTGTTTCATATCTTTTGTTTCACTATTTATTTCCTAATATCATTGGTGCATACAGTTTCGGATCGGACTAAAATGAAACGCAAATTACTAGAATCTTTTCTAACTTGTTCTAATCACTAAGAAATCTATAGGCACTTTACCTTACCGTAACCTTTGGATACTACGACGATAAAAAAATCCAGGAATAAGTTGACAAAACAAACACATTTTGTTTTATTACAATAATTATAAAATCGCTATATAAACTAAATTTTCATTCCACGCATACAGTATCTCGAGCACTTGCATAAAGCAATTTTATATTGTCACAATATCCAGCACCACGTCTTGATCCTGTTACTACAACATATGGATCTCCGGCACGTAATAATCTCTTTGCTTTACAGTAATCAAGAGCAGCGTGAATTCGAGAATCCACTTCGGAACACCATGTGTTCTTAGCTACTTCAAAATAATGCATGGCTCGAACACCTCGCCAAAATCGTAACTGTCGAGCAGTATGACATGCTCTTGTTACTGCTAATATAGGACACGTAGGTTTAGCATGAGAAAGAATTTTTGCGGTACGTCCAGAGTTTGTTAAACAAATTATTACAACAGCACGAGAACGCATAGCAAGTTCTACGGCAGTGACACCTATTGCTTTTGTGGGCTCTTCAAGAGAAACTTGCATGAGGTCAGTTATTCCATATACTTTAGGATGCCAAATAATATTCTCCGCATGTCTACATATAACTGCAGCGGCTGCTACACAATGCTCAGCCATTTTAACAGAATCGTAACTTTGTACTAATTTCTTTAACGGAGAGTCATAATGCAATTCTAGTGCAAGAACGTCAGCTCCATCTAATACTAAATTTGCGATATCATTTACGCATAGTGTCGGAATTTGTTCGTTTAAAACCGCCTTGAATATGCATGGTTTACCAACATAATTACATTTCGCTAAAATTGATTTTTGGGCGATAAATATTTTTTCTACTGGTAAATCTGTACTTAAAACACATCTATCTACATATAAACCATCAGCTTCAGCCAGTAAATTATCAGCATTGTCAAAACCTAAAACAGACTCAATACATGCAAAAACAAGTATATGTTTTCCCTTTTCTGATAAACTTTCTCTTACCGCGCGAATGTCCTGCGGATTTTGTGCGTTTGGTACTAAAATACCATCGATATCAGATCCTATGGCAAAAGCAATTTGTTCTTCCATATGTTCAAATGGCTGCTCTAAAGAATCACTATAAGTAATGGATTCCTGAGATTTGTTTCCTTTTTTAAAATCTATTTCATGTGGAACTTTAGAAATATGAACTGCCATTTTAGCACCTACCATACCATTTGTAGCGATTTTGCATTCAACTGAGTCATCGCCAACTTCTTCGATTACGAGCTTTATTTTACCGGAGGTTAAACTATCAATAAATATGCAATCGCCCTTTTGTAAATCGGTCAAATGATCATAACCAACAAACAAGCAGTCTACAGTACCGCACTCTCGCCAACTGGTGTCAATTGTTAATCTAATCATTTCTTGTTCTTTCAACTCAATAGTAGTTTGCGGTCCTCCTTTCAGTTCTCCAGTAATAATTTCTGGTCCTCTTACATCAACAAGAAGCGCTAAAGGATAGACGTATTCTAATTCAGCACTATAATTGTATACAGCTTGTCTTATACTTTGTATGATTTGTCCACAAGCATCAGGCTCTAAGTCACGCATGTTTAAGCGAGCAACAGTCATTCCAGCAGCAATCAAGCGTTGTATGGTGGCAGGTTCTTTGTTATTTATACCTATTTCGCACATAAGACCCGTTTGCAGTTCTTCGCAAGGGCTCTCATGAATATTTATCTTACAATAATGTTTTAGTAAGGTGGATTCGATTGGGCGCTCTTTTTCTCTAAACGACGGTAATGCTTCTAAAGGTAGGTGCCAGGGCAGCGCCATTATCTCAATTTGAAACTTGTTTTAACAAATTAGTACAAATTATTTTATAAATCAGAAAAAAATGTCATTCAAAAAAAGGTTTGCTTTTTATTATATTGCCATTCTTTTTTTTTTCAGTCACAAAAATATGAGTATCACGACTGCTCATGTTTTGTGTATGTCAATATTAAATTTCTTTATTTTTGAAAACGCAAAGAAATCACCCATTAATTACGATTTTTTTTTTGCGTTTTTCATAAATTATAATACAATCGCGTATTCTAAGAATAATCATTTTAATGTGACCATCCGAAAAAAATAAGTCAAAGATAACATTCCACAATAGTCACTTCGCAGTTTGTGAGAATTAAAAAAAAAAGTGAACGAGGTTGCTTGACTGCGTGTCACGTTTATTCTTTGGCAGAATAATAAACGCGTTACCTTTATTTTGCCAGTCTTGGCGGATTACTAGTATACTTCGTAGTGCATTCTATGTTAAAAGTGTTTATTATAAAAGTTTGTGCTGTGGTGGACTTCTGAGTTTCATTAAATTAACTATTTCTTCTACCTGCCGTTTGTACTGTGCGACCGTGAAGGTTGAGAATGTTACGTCATTTTACTCTGTAGTGTTTGATATGAACTTAAACATATTTTCAAAAAGTGTTGCTGTGCTGTTCTTCATATGAATTAATATTTTTGTTACAAGGTAAAGTAAGTGTTTATTGTTTTACTTGCATAAAATATCCTTTTAGACCGGCTGCGACAAGATGCCGCCATGTTATTTAGATATACTGTCAACCACCGACCGCGGTTAGCCCTGATACACTTGAATTGATGTATTAACTGAGCTCTTTGTTATCAAATTTGAACTCGCATGCTTTCTGCACCTTCAAAAATATACTCTATATCAAAAACAAATGTAACAGTTTAAAAACAAAGCCAGTTTCACATTTTACTAGATTTGTTTACTGGCGAATATTGACTGTCAATGTTATGACGTCATTCAATAACTTGAACATAACAGAAATATTATGGTCTTTATTCCAATAAGATATAATTCGGCACATATATCAATAAAATGTTATAAACAAATAAACGTATATTTTGTTATTGCACTCATGTTTATATTATAACTTATTTTTTGTGGCTAGGAGACAAAATACTCCTCTTGTTGTAACACATAACTTACTTCAACATAAATAAATAAAAAGAACAAAATCGTCAATTTGTATATATACAAATTTTAAGCTTTTTATAAATATTATAAAATATAATATAAAATCTTTTAACTTTTGTTATTGTGGCATAATATATTAGAGTTTTAAAATAACTTTCAAATTGAGAAATATACCAGAAGGCATTAATCATCCTTACCGATAGTCAATCAGGGTAATTGTAAATGGTACCCCTGTTGGAAATTTTGTAAGTGGAAACAAACCTCAATAAACTTTTAACTGTGTTAAAAAGCTTTAATCTTTCTAATGACAGTATTTATTTCATTGTATGAAGTTTTTTATTATTTTGCAATTATAGAAAAAAAAATATTATTAGGACATTTTCAATTCCCCCTGTTCCCATGTATTGTGATTGACCCCATAGGATCTATAGGTATAAGGATCTAATGAGTTGATTAAATTGAATATATTCAGATCTTGCTAACTCAATTAATCTATATCTTTAAAAAAGTCAACAGCTGTAACAAAGTTGTTGGTTTTATGTCAGTTTGAATTTGGATAATTACTTGTAAAACTATAAAAAATCTTCTGTTGCATGT
This sequence comes from Zerene cesonia, assembly GCF_012273895.1. Taxonomy (NCBI): domain Eukaryota; kingdom Metazoa; phylum Arthropoda; class Insecta; order Lepidoptera; family Pieridae; genus Zerene; species Zerene cesonia. The sequence goes on along the minus strand of NC_052102.1, from coordinate 5,564,896 downwards.
AACTGCTGAAACGAAATGCACCAGTCTGACGTCGTTTAAGAAGTCTCTGTTTGATTATTTAACTAAAATGACATTCTACACACTTAACGAATATTTTGACCAATCATAAATAAATAACTGACTGAATTAAATACAATGACACATATCTATTAAATTTTAATGTGGGC
>NC_052102.1:5557251-5563729 GCF_012273895.1 Zerene cesonia | reverse complement strand
GATCCCGACACAAGTTCCATGATTAATTAAAACTGCAGTAACAAGCCTTGTTGTCATCAAAACGCTAATAAAGACATATCTTATTTTAATAGATAATATACATTTATATTTATATATTATTATTATTATCAAACCTTTCTAATTTACTTTTCGTTGCAATTATATGGAGTATTTCAAGCAATTGATTGTTGTATGGTATTAACGTTTTGTGGATATATTTGCATATTAATTGAGTGTCACGCGTGCATACTACAATAACTTAATCATAATGGAGGCAAGGAATATTTAACATAACGTTACATTTAAGTTATCAACAGCCTCGTAGCTACGACTCCTATCGGGTATTTTTCATTATGTTCGATAAAGTAAAAATCATTAATCGTCTTTTTTAGAACTAGCTATTGCCCGCAACTTCGCCTGTGTGGTTAAAAATACAAAATTTCATCTCCTATGTTATCCCTCTTGTGAGCAGAATTAATCATAATACATTCTTAGCGAATGCCTACATCATAGTGGCTATCACCATATGCATGCCAAATTTCAGTTCAATCAGTCAGCCAGTAGTTTATTAAGTTTCAAGATATAATAATAGCTCGACGACATATTTCGTAAAAATATAAATTTAAAAATAAACCACCGGTAATTGACAAGCTGTCATAAACAAATGAACAAAACTCAGGTAGGTAATTTTCTCAAAATATAATTTACGAGTGATTGTAACAATGTAAACAATATAATCATAATATACAAATAGGTATCTGAGTAAACTGATGAGGTTCAAACCTCACGAGAGCCTTTGCAATTTGATGAAATGAGACTAGTAATGAGAGTACAAATTGCTTAATATATTGCTCGGGGATCGTGTGAGATATTTCCATTTAAATCTCATAATTAACCCATTTTGTGCACATTTATGATAAGAGTTTAAGTTATATTAATATAACATTTAATTAACCTACTGGCTGATGCTTCAGCCATTCATATAATACGAAATTTGTGACAAAAAATATCGTTCGGCATTCTAAATAACTTTTCGATTGATGTATTCATAAAATTTTAATTGCTGTTTTAATTGCTCCAAATCAATTTCTCATTTATTCGATACATGAATTTATCTTAAACAATTGAACAATCTTGCATGATTTTATGCTTGACTATAAGAAACTTCCAAACAAACTTTCATACCCTATTTTTAAAACCCTTCTACCATTTTTTTCGCGTTAAAAAGTATCCTTGGCCTTTCCCAAGTTCAGTTCTATCTTCATACCAAATTTCATCAAAAACGGTTCAGTGTTGCAGGCATGAAAGCGTAGCAAAGAGACGGACAGAGTTACTTTCGCATTTATAATATTAATAGCGATAATATAATGTAATCAAAAAGGAATGGTCAAATGTGTTGCTAAGAGCAAAACTCGAGAATGACTGAACCAATTCGGTAAATTTTTGTTGTAACGTTTTTGTTAAAGCACAAGGAAGATTCTTATAGAGTAAAAAAAAATATATAGCCGGGGTAGACCGTTAGTTAAGAATAATAGTTCATTGGATTTGAAACTTATTTTCTATTTTATACTGAAAATACAGTGAGGGTTACCCTTTCAGAATCCTAATGAAACAGGCATGTTTTTTCTATATTTGGCACTTGAATGATAATACTTTTTACACCACGTTAGATTAAACTTACAAAAAATAGCAAAACATTTAATTTGATCGAGCTACATCTTCTTTTAGTAGCAGTAGCAAAGGGAGTCATTTTCAGTACATAAAACTTCCCTCACCTTTACTAAGTTATTTTTATTTTTCTAAAACTGCCACATCGATCTCTACCAGCAGAGTCTACATTTTAGAAATTTTGAAAGAATAGAAAAAATTTGATCACGAGGCAGGATCCTGCCTCGTGATCAAATTTTTTCTATTCTTTCAAAATTTCTAATTTATAAAGCATTTCAATGCTATAAAACTAAAAATTAAATTTAGAGTCTATATTTTTTCATTTATTTCTGTCACATTCTGTACATTAAAATTTCTTAAAAACTCTTTTTAAGGAACCCTTATACTACTAGTAGTTCTAGACCATTGTAACTTGGCATGAGTATAAACGTTAATCACACCGAAAAAGTTATGATTTCTATATTGAATATTTGTCGTGGAGATGTGATATTTGATTTTTCGTCTTTCCCATTGTATGTGGTATCGTTGGATAGAGTATCGATAGGTCTTTCAAAAATATATATACAATAGATGCGGGTAAACCGTTTTCTATCTAGGAAGAGCGTTAGTAACTTATTAAGCTTTAAAGATCCATCTTCCAACTAATTTCAAAGAGATGTTGTTAAAATTCAAACCTCTTGGTAGGTGGTAATGGTAAATAGTAAAATTGAGATGTTATGATATTCAAAAGTGCTCCTAGACGTAATAATAATAATAAAATAAATTTATTTCTTATCAAATTACAAGATTTTTCTTAATTATAGACAGAAAATTTCAAGCAAGCAGGAGCGCACCCACCACACACTTTGAGTAATGAACGGGAAATAAAAACTTACAAGTTGCGTCTAAAACAAAAAAAAAATGAAAACTGACGAGTATGTATTTAAAATTCACGAGTTTGACAGTTCGCACGCAAGCAGAACTTCTGACGGGTCAGTCTAAACATTAACCAATAATCCTTGAGTTGGAGTATGAAATCAGTTTATATTAAAGTATCGTTTATCAAACAAATTAAACTACGTACTTGTTCTTTAAAAGCTGAGTTGAAGCTTATTTGAGAGAACCAAATTATGTTACATATTATTGAAATCGATTAAGGAAAATATTATTCATGAAAACGTGAGCCTTTAACAGGAAAAATCTTACGCAACTCTTCGTACTAACTGCATCAATGCTAAAACGGTTGTCAATACCAATGTTGCTCAACTATGAGTAAGTTGTAATACTGGTCTTGGTATTGGTATTACCAACGAGTTCTACGTCACAGCGAAAGATTCATACATTAACTTTAATAATAATATACATTTAAATATAAAAAATTCTGCGATCGCAAATTCTAAGTGATCAGTAGTTGGCGATATATTTCTTCCATAAAGGATGCATATTATGTAATGTGTTCATTCGATTTATGTAATGCAACTATACAAAATACCCTGTTTTATTCAGACAACTAATGATGCAAAGATCTATTGAATTGCTATAAATGTTTATAAATACATTACAAATTACATGTTATAACTCCTAATTCTGAAAATTACATTTCTTTAAACAAAAGTGTGTTACTTCACATCCTTGTGATAATGATTTAATTGTTTCGTAAAGTAAGAGTTTTCAGCAGTGAAAGGAATCCTCGCAAATGCGTTGCGTCACGTGGGCGGGCGGATCGATTGTGTGGACCAATGCAAGGGCGCTTGCGTGAAAGCGATGTTTTATTATCGACCAGTAACTTTTCACCTAAGTCTTTTGGGGCAGGTTAGGCCTATTGCTCTGAGGTCAAGGTCACGTTCCTTCCCGCTAAAACATACCTACATACCTCTTAAGTAATCTTATCAGACCACGTATACTTTTGTTTTTCCCATACAACACTATGTACTATAGTAGTGTTCAACAACGGTAATTTGTAACTATATATCCTAGCATTAAACATTTTCATTTTAGATGTAAGCGCAATGTCAATGACCTACCACCCTGAAACAGTGTGAATAAACTCGCAATTATTCATACTCAGAACTATAATATATTATACTAGAATGTACTGATGTGAATTTCTCTATACTCTTTAATAATTATTACTTTCTGATTTCTATGACACATATTATTTTTTATTTTATAGCATAGCATTATAGCAGATAAAAGTATCCATTAAATGATGACGGAATTAGTCTGGATCGTAATTCTCTTAGTCATATAGGCTAGATATTTTTATTTTCTTTTAAAAAATTTACATTCGTGAGATTCGCTTAAACATTATATGTATACCATGGTATATGAATCGGTAGATTTGAGAAGCCAAATGCGCGAGAAATGTGCGCAAGTACGGTGTAAACAGCCGGTGAAGGGTGCGGGTTTCCTTGGCTCGGGATTGATCGTACCCTTACTGCTCGCTCGACACGCTGAGCCAGCGAGGTCGCCATGGAAACCGCCAGTGCTACTGCCGTCACAGCGTCGCCATGATAACAAAAACTACTTCTCAATTGCTCATTTTCATAAACATGATATTTGCGAAGAAATAATTTAGCCCTCACATATTATTATATCGATTGTAAAATTGTTTATAGAATAATAAATAGTAACATAAATAGTAACATAACGAAGTATTACCATAGATTACATTTAATCATCTCCTACCTTGCATTTTCGTTGGCCAGGACTTGCATAAATATGTCATTGACGTGCGTGGCGCCATTCAGCGCCGTATCGTGACGATCCGTGGCTACACCCGATTACCAGCAAAGTCCGATGCAAAACTTCTGAAACAATTTAAAATAAATTGGATATCATAGGTTCAACGACACAATCACCGATCACTGCCTCCCAATTTACGCCACTGAATATACTTTAAAATAAATTTCATACATGTAAAATGCATATTAATTACTAGCTCTCCGCCTGTATCTTCTCTTGAATAGATAGTCCGTCCAGGATTATTTTCCCGTTCTGTTCCGTTTCTTTTGGGATTTCCTGGCCAAAAACAATTAATGTCCTTTCGCCTTTCAAATCAGTTAGATCAGTGGCTAAGGCGTGAAAAAAGAGACAGACAGAATTATTTTTGCATTTGTCATATATGTTATAATAGGGATAATCGCATAAATTTACTTTATCTTAAGTTTATAACAACCGCTAGATTATTATCTAGCTCGCCAGATTATTATCAGCTATCGACAGATGGTGATCCGTTACATCTGCTTGCAATTGAACTCTCTAACGATGACAAATATACATATGATATATTATTTCTACCCATCTAATGCCTCAGATACTTGATTTAATTTTATATTTTTCGCAATGTATTAAATATAAAAAATAATATAATACGTAAGTTTATTACTTATTTTTTTTTTTTTTTTTAATAAAAACCTTACACATAAACGAAGACGACTTATTGCAAAAAGATTTTATATATTTCATTGGCAAGCTTTAATAAGAGTACTTAATCTATAAGTACATACAAATAAATAAAATTGTGTATGTTTATTCCGGATAATCTCCAAAGGGGATCGATTTTCTACGGGACTTGCACAGGCTGGAGTAATCCTTATCAAGCTTAAGCTAGGTACATTCATTTAACCTATGCATGCGCGCAGTTTACGTTTTATAAACCTACTTCTATATATTTTAAATTGAATTATTAAATCTTATCCAGCATACTCTCTGCAAATTATAACTTGAAATATTCAAAATATTGCTTCATGTTGTAGATTCACAATCTTATTATTTTGAGAATATTAAGTATATATATAAAGGCTGTGAATAAAAAGGTATTCACTCTGAAAAACATTTTTGCAGTAGAGTAGAAATTTTTATATAGGTATATGCTAATAATGCAAGTAATAAGTAGGTATTAAACACTCACTATAATACTATAAACTAAACTGACTAATATAACGTAACGTAATAATAATATAACATACAAAATATATGCTTATTTATATAGAGATTAACTTATTGGGTTCAAGCTCCTAATATTTTCCTTTTGGTGACAAAACATAAGAATTATATTATCCGTAATCATTTGGCTACGCTCTGTAAGTAGACAACTATGTAAAAAGTTTTCAATGAAGACAACAACATTACTTCACGGAAATCAAATTTTGATTAAGGAAACCATTTTCCGCCTTTTTAATGATATATATTTAAGTAAGGTAAAGTTAATAACGGCTCAAATTATTCTTCTATAAAATTTTTGTTTGAAGTCACATAAATTGATTAACTTTAGATTGTTTTGTGGTTATTTGAACCGTGGTAAAGCCTAGCCTTCATTGAAAGACTTCTTAACAGATTTTTAAAAATGGTTTATTCATAATAAAATTTATCCTGGCATTTTGAATGCTTTTCCAACCAAGGGGACTATCCATCTTTAAGGTCCCTTAGCCATTGGGTTGCCGGGTGGGCTTGTCAGACCCGTTACTTCAAAAAATCGCTATTTTTTTTAACTCTTAGCCAAACTCGACTTCTCAATAGCTTCGCTTTATAAATGATCACTTCACTTCATCCTTTAGTCGGAGTCATCAACGTACACGTTTTCAAATAACACGCGATTTATATGAGCTCGGGTTTCGGGCTGTACCGAAACTTTTAATCTGTGAGTTTTTTTTTTCGTACTTATTTATGACGTTTTTTATGGTAAATCATTTGTGTAAACAATAATCTTGTAGTTAAGAATACAAATATTAATATTGGTCAAGCTTTAGAGGGTTTTGAAGAAAATTTACATGATGTGGTTTTTATAAAAGGGAAGATGAGTTATACAGAATGCTGAAGAAAAGAAAAG
>NC_052102.1:5552757-5557151 GCF_012273895.1 Zerene cesonia | reverse complement strand
AAGAGCGGAAGGAGTCCGTTTCCGAAGAGTCGGCAGCTCCACTGACACCGCGCGCGCCGTCCACGCCGGGCGAGGGCCCGCCGGCGCCGCTGACGCCGCACACGCCGCTCACGCCGCTCACTCCGCACCCGCCGCCTATGCAAGAGGAACCTAACAGATTGCGCACGTTGCTCAGCAAAAAGAGCACGTCGCAGGGTGACAGCTTGCCCAACACGAACAATCGTATTCTGAAGGATCTGCTGAAGCAGGAGGACGAGGAGGCTACCGGTAGCGAGACGTCTGCGCCCCACACCCCACACACGCCGCACACGCCGCTGACGCCGCACACGCCGCACACTCCGGCGTCTGCGCTGTCGCCCCTGCACACTGCACAAGCTCACTCCCGGCCTCCACCGCATCATGCCCAGCATCAGCCCCCGACTTCACATGCCGCTCAACAGGCTCCGCATCATAATAATCAGTTATTAAGGGTAATTAGACTTGTATTTTATTTTTTTTATCGCCTAGCAGGTAGGCCTATTGCCTAATATATTTTAAATCATAGGATACTAATTAAAAATAAAAGTTGAATTTACAATAATTAAATTTAAAATTGTAAAAAAATTAGGAAACGTAAGTCTGTTATTTTATTACTCTTTTTAAATATTATAAAATATCCGCAGATACTGAATGACAAATCTGATGAAGACGGAGAAGAAAGGAGAAATCCCTCAGACCCTCGGAATACGTCGCAGCCTAGCGCGTTATTGACCCAACTTCTGTCTGGCAGTAACGGCCCGTCTGGCAACGGCCGAACTCAAGATAGCAATGATTTGTACCTGGAAAGACTAGCTGGGATCAAGCGAAAGTTTGAAGAGTCTAAGGCTGCCGCAACAAATCCAAAACGGGCTACACCTGAAAATCAGCAGGTAAGGCGATTAAATGTGTTAATATTTCTTTTAACAAATATTAAAAAAAAATATGCAAACATGATTTTTTTTTAATGAAATTGAAATGATAGAATGCAGCTGACGCTGAGCATAGCGTGTAGCTGAGAATAGAACGATAGGTGATCCGTCTGATTGAAGCATCAGACTTCAGATTCACAGTTTCTTGCCGCAAAAGTCACTAACTAGCCCAAGGTGAAGTATATATCTGCCGTAAAATCCACGCAAAGAAAGCAAATACTAATTTTAATACAATGTTTTGAAACCTTTTACTTAATAAATAAACAAAAAACCAATACACAATTCCAACCTTCTAATAGAGACCTGTACAGGTAACTTCGAGCGCGGTGCCGTGCTCTTCGACGGCGTCGTCGAGCGCGTCCAGCCCGGCGACGAGCAGCTCGGGCAAGAGCTCGCTCTGCCAGAAGAACCAGATCCTGGTGTCGCTGCTGGCGCGGCAGCAGACGACGCCGCCGACGCCGCTGCCGCTGCCCAACCCCATCCTGCGCGCGTACCCGCCCACGCGCCCGCGCGCCCCGCCGCAGCACCACCCCGCGCACGCGCCGCGCCACCCGCACACGCTCTCTAATATATTGACCACCAAGTGAGTGCTCCTCTGTCTTCCAGTAGTCCAACCTTTGTTTATAAATAAGGAAGAATTACAGTAGTGAGGCTTGATGTAAAATTCATTATACACTCGTTCCATTAGATGGTCTCTAGTGCGAGTGGTCAAAGTAAAAAAACCGTTAACTTATAATCTAACTCGCGAGATTGTAATCTGAAGACACAGTGCGATTTGCTTACAATTTAAGGCATTTATTTTTCGGTAAATTATAATCTATCAATGTGGAATCGTTAAATTGTGAAACTAGCTACCCAAACTTAAGCGACGTTTAGGAAGTAATTTCCAGTCATAATACGAAACTGCGATGTATTCATATTACAGTCTAACTAATAATAATGCGTAATTTTACAAATGATTTTATGAATCAGATTGGATCTGTCGACCAAGTAAAACACAAGAATTATCCTTACACAATTATACTTATTACAATATAAATAACATGAGAATCAAGATATCATATAAATTACATGTTGACATTGTTTATTATTTTCAATAGCGATAAAACCTTCACCCAGATATCAATATTTATAAGTCGTGAATATGACGCCGCTTAGAATTTCACAAATATAATTAATTTTAGAAACGAGATTTTAGATTTTGATAATTTAAATAATCATAATATTATATTCATTATTAATTTAAAGAAAATAAATACGATGTGAAAACATAATGCGTTAAAGTGTAGTATCCATTTCATCAGTCTAGTAATCTGATAATTACGACCATCTTACATGTGTAATCACTATCACAACATAGTACGAAGTTAAGTCGCTTTCCGCGTCTCTCTATGTATGTATGTATGCTTAGATGTTTAAAACTATATATACAACTGATTTTGATGGGGATTTTTAAATAGATGGAGTGATTCAGATGGAAGGTGTATATATATAATAACATCTGTTAAACTACTCCGAATTTAACGCGTGCGATGCCGCGGGCAAAAGCTAGTCAAATTATAATTTGAACTATGAATTAATATTGGATTGGATTGGATGTATATTATTTCATACAACATGGTGTCACATGGATTTTAGTGTATAAAGTGAAGGAAAAGCACTGGAAGCATTTGCACCTTTTTTTTATAAGTGGAGAATGCATTATGGGCTCGGTGATGTCGCACTCCCATTCCTCTCCATGAAGTCAGCCGTGACACGGCATGTACCCGTTTATACCTGCATTTATCTCACAGCAACCGCGGTGGCAACGTGAACGGCGGCATCGGCACCGGCGAGGCGGTGGGGAACGCGGGCGGCGGCGGGGGCGGGGGCGCGGGCGCGGGCGCGCAGAGCCACCTGCAGCTGGTGCTGCAGGGCGCGCGCGGCGCCTACCCGCCCCCCGCGCCGCCGCACCCGCACCCCGCCGGCCCGCTGCACTACGCCGCGCCCGCGCCGCACCACGTGTACGCGCAGCCGCCGTGAGTGCACCTTGCCTTTTGTTGGCCGTTATTGTAAACATTGTTGAAACATATTGTTCGTATATATTGTCATGTACATGTTACATATTATGTAGAATTAAAATGTAAAATTTATGTTATTTTAAAAGCGCAACTACGTAGTTTTTTGCCTGCTCTTCTCTTCAGTAATTGCCTTCCGAACCAGTGGTAAATGTTATAACTGTGTAATATGACCATTCAAAAGGGCATCTACAGGAAGTCTAGTTGAATGAATAAATGTTTGAGTTTGAGTTTGAAACGGCTATTTTGGATGTCCATGATAATTAATCTTTAATACATGTAAATATATTAATGTTTACGAAGACACCTTTGAAATCTTCTATATTGAATTTTCTATTTCGTACAGAGGGGGCAATACACGTTTGCAAAGCGGTAATAACGGTGATAGCGAAGCGCACAGTGATAAAACTCTTTCTGAGATCTTAGACGAACTCATAGAAACCAACGAGCGCGCTAATGCGCCTGAACACGGTGGCCTAATGGACCTTGATAGTACGCGACCTACTAGAAATGACTACCAGGTAAAATCCATTTACTTGATTTTATACTATTTAAGTGAATGTTAATTCACTTAATTTATCATTGTTGTTTATTGTAGGGCGTAAAGGAAAAGAACGCGGCAATAAATGCCATCACACAGAGCCTAATGCAATGTGAAACGGTGAGCAAGAGTCCTGTCTCTTCAAGTCCCGCTCCGCCTGTGTATCCTGTACAGAGTCCCGTAAGTATATTTATCTATAATAAAAAAATGGAATTTCTTAAAATTAGTTAATAAAAAATATTAAGGCAAATCAACGTATTTTAATTTATTTTTGTTCATCGTTTGTGTGGAGGCAAAGGATGGGAAGACAAGGAATTTGAACCCTTTTCTTGACATTATAAAATTGATGAAATGAAATATCCTTAATTGCACACATTTAACAATAAAATAACAAATAAATAGGATATGTCATGCAAAGGGCGGCTTTATTGCTCAATAGCAATTTCTTCCAAGCATCCCAAGCCAAGGGGAAGTAAAAAAAAAAATTAAAAACACACAAAACAAAAATACAAAAAACAATGAAATTGTAATGTTTGCAAAGAGTGATGTTTTACCATGTTATTTAAAGATTGATGTTCCTAATCCCTTGGGTGGGTTGAGTATTTTTAATAATAATGTCATCTATTATTGGCAATCGTCACTACTTTGTCTCTTGTATCGACATATTGTGATAAACACGATTCAGACTTACTTTATTTATAAATCTGTAGTTTATGGAAAATATGCGTTGCGCGATATTTAGAATGCACGCGAGCAAAGCCAATATGTATTATGAATTCTATCATATACAATACAAAGTTGACTTTGACATGACATATACGTAGGGTACGTGCACGATGAGCGGCGCGG
>NC_052102.1:5548517-5552657 GCF_012273895.1 Zerene cesonia | reverse complement strand
TGAATTCTATCATATACAATACAAAGTTGACTTTGACATGACATATACGTAGGGTACGTGCACGATGAGCGGCGCGGGTGGGGTGGGCGGGGTGGGCGGCGCGGGCGGCGCGCTGTACGGGCTGCCGCGCGGCGACAGCGCGCAGTCGGCCCGCGCGCGCGCCTTCGTCGAGCAGCACCGCGCGCGCCTGCTGCACATGCAGGAGTCGCAGCAGATGCTCGTCTCGCCCGAGGTGCGGCCGGATACCATAATGCATATACACACTATCGCTTGGAATTTCAGTATTCCAATTTTCGTTTTGTTTAAGTCAGAATCTGTACTTGTTTATTACGCTGTTAACATCATTATGTACTCGTGATAAATGTTCTTATTAAATCGATTAAAATAATTGATCCATTAAAAGTATAATTGATTTAACTAATAGCTTACCTTTACATTGTTGTGAACAATGTGTAATAGTAATAAATTAAATACTAATAATTTTAATAATAATAAATAAAAATAATAATAAAATAATAATAATAAATTTTAATAATTTTTGATTCGTTGATTTCAATAAAAAATACGCTTATAAATAATTTGTTGCGTATTGTTATGTCGTTCACGTTATTGTCGTAACATTCATACTTTTTTTTTAAATAAATCATCCCAAAGTAAAATTTAAAAAGCAATGAAAGAATAATATGAACACCACGCTTTCACGTATTTTTAAGGTTTTTGAATTATGTAATTATTTTACAATGATTATAATGAGTACATTAAATGACAATTTTAACATTATTTTCAGGCTGCAGAACAGCCTCAAACGGACCTTGGTTCGACAATTAACGCTCTCGTGTCTGCGACTCCGCCTAATGTTACTTTGTTGCCGAGAGCTGATTATCATCACTTATATCATCCGACCAGTAAGTAAATTGATTGTGAATAAATTATTTCAATATCTTTTTTATTTCATTCACGTGCATTGTAAATCATAAGTTCATAAAATACTTAAAAACTAAATCGAGTTTTGTTTCAGGTCAAATGGGTCCAAACTATGGTACAAATAAAATTGTAACCTCTCAACAAAACTCCATGTTGAGTAGGCAACTTCATGTAAGTGATAATAGACTCATATACCTATCATAAGTTGTTTGACAATAGTTGAATAATATTTTGATGTGGATATAATTTGCCTTTTCTGAACTTGCCTATATTCACCAAATACAACACGCAAAGATGTATAATCTATCTATATCCATGCTCCTATCTTATATGAATTGTATGAATTTCCCCTCAGAATATCGGCGTGAAATAGCAGCATGCTGCTGCTGTTTCGTTCGGTGAGTGGGGGAGCCAGAGGCCCATGTCGTTTTCGCTTACCATTCCCAATCCTTTCCTTTATTCCTATTGTCAATCCCTTCTTAATGCCTTTCCAATTTATGTCGAAAATCCATATGTTCCACGTAAGGTCTGCAATCGACCTTATGCTTCTCCAAATGTTCATGGGTGGTGGTAGCGCTTACCATGAGGCGACCAGCTCTACCGCCGATGATGAAAAAATTACAGAAATATATATAAGAAAATACATATAAAAAATTTCAGAACGCCGGCGGCGGGTACGGGCCGGGCGTGTCGGGCGTGTCGGGCGTGTCGGGCGTGTCGGGGCACGGCGCGGCGGCGCTGCACACGCCGGTCACGCCGCAGGCCTACCACCGCGCTCCCAGGCCGCATCTCGGTAACTACGCACCACGCGCTTACGTTCCTTCGCCAGTTCAAGGATGCCAATATACATGTTTGTTTGTACAGTAGACGTTGCAACAAAACAACCTTGACATTCAACAACGTATGGTATATCCGTTTTAAATGTGACAGAATTTGTTTCAAATCTTAAGACCTGGCATGCATGTATTGTATGCTAAGATATGTTGGTTATTATAATGGATTATGAGCGGATGCTCGTATGCAAGTGATTCATTAAATAACATGCATTAAATATTATGTATATTTTACTTCATGTCTATTTGCATCCTTATATAGATATTTAGAGTAACTCGAATGCTTCACCTACACTGAATTACGTACAGAAAATCTATCTTAATAATGTAATAATTATGTTTCCTGTTATCATTACATTTGAAACCATAAAATGGTACATTCAGTGTATGGTTCATAATTATTTAACAATTAAATCAGCCTCCATGGTTAGATGTGGAAGCCCAATTTGTTTTATTTTTTTTTACTGAGAATTTTCATAAATTCGTCGAGATGCTAATAATTTAAATATTGTCTTAGATAATGACCAGTAGCTGAAGTAAAGTATTAGGTTATACCTTCTATTATTCCGTTGTTTGAATATATCTCAGGAACCCATGTATGATTTAATTTACTTGTAGAATTTTTAGTTTGTTTAGGTGGCCTTATATAGGTTGAGGAGCTGTATTATATGTACGTTATTATACATTTATTTGAGAACTTGTAATTTTTATACTCAGTCTGATCCAAGGTTTCTTTAGTACGCTTACGCATACTAATTTAAAATAGATATAGATTTAATCAATTTTATTTCCAAGAGCATGACGTAAAAGCAGGTAACTTAATTCTTCAGCATGCCATGTAGATTCGAAAAATATAACTAGCCTCGAGTTTTTCGAAGCGTCATAAGAGTTACAAAACTAATTGCATGATATTGGCTTTTTCCAAAAAAATACTTTGTAAATGCGACGGGTAGAGGTAGCGAGTTAGTTAGTTTTGAATCCCCAGATTGGACGCGTAGCTCCTTTAAATTACGCCGGCCCGAAATATATTTAGAGGATGCACGTCGTATACGTAACGTATGCGGGCACAGAAAGCGAGGCGCTCTTAGCTCCGTGAAGCGCCACAGAGTAGGTAGGTTCGTACGTCGCGGTGGACGGACGGTCGGATTATATTAGGCGTGTGTGGCAGTGGGCGGCTACTATGAGGAGAGCGAGTATTGCGGCGAGTACGTGCGGCGGGCTCCGCACGCGCCGCACCCGCCGCACCCGCCGCATCCGCCGCACCCGCCGCACCCGCCGCACCCGCCGCACGCGCCGCATGTCTCGCCGCACGACCACCTCTCATGTGAGTACCCGCCGCGCCGCCACGCAGCGAGACATGAGTACCGACGACAAGCTTCGCCATTATCGAATGTTCTTGTTCTTTTAACAAAGTGTTATTCTATTAATAGCTCACTAATGTACATATCTTCGTGTTTATTCCACATGCAATACAGACTCATGACTCGATGTGTGGTCTGTTATTTATGATAGCAGGTAGGCGTTCGAGCAAATATCGAACAATATATTTCAATGATCTTGATATCAAACAAAGAAAAACGCACATGGATGAATGTTTTGTGACACTGACAATATATTATATGTCATGCCATAAAAATAAGATTGCTTTTCTGAAAGTTATTCCGCTATCAGAAATAGAACATAAGTTTTTCCCAATAACAATGCCCGGGTCTGTCAACACATGCACGAAATTGAGCCGTAGATTTAAGTATAACTGTTTATAATTATCACTCATTCTGTCACTTTTTATTAGGTAGGTTAATGAATATTGAAGTGGTAAAAAGGAGTTATTGCTTATTTTAATGCAATGTGTGTTGCATACAGTGTCATTGGAAATTACTTAATTCTTACTTCAAATCGCACTTTGTGCAATCAGAATAACTTACCCGATATGCTATTTTTAACACCTATTGTTAAAAAATAATATGTGCATGCATTTTAAAAATAATGTAAGTTACACAGGTCAAGCACCTATCGTAATATTTATAGTGGATAATTTCTGGAAAATTTTGTGCGTAAATCCTCTTTAGAAATACTACTAGTTCCTTAATTAAATAAACTAATGCTGTATACTTTTAGCTTTTTACTTTTATTATAATATTTATATAAGATCGCTTTTAATTTTAACTAAACATTATTATTATACCTTTTTAATTAAACATTTTTCCAACAAAACCCTAATAAATAAATGTTATTGAATGGTATTAAAAACAAAATAATTATTAAATTGATATTGGTCTGAGACACAAGAATAATTGTGGCTTTAAATTAATATACTTAGTCTGGCCATAAATACTGTTACACTTAATTATAAAAAAATATTACATTTGAATTTCGAATCTGT
>NC_052102.1:5544179-5547517 GCF_012273895.1 Zerene cesonia | reverse complement strand
ATATATAGAGTAACAATCCCATAAAAAACGCATATTTGGGTAAGTTTTTTTCCAACAAAATTTCTGGCATTGCCTGGTTCCAGTCTTTGAATCTAAATTTGTTTTTGTTGTACTGTGTCATTGAAAGCACTGTGATATCTTGTTTTTATAATGTTTGAGAGAGAGATTATTTTGGGTTTTGGTGGATAAAGCTGTATTTAGTTTTTTCCAAGTATATTAATTTGTAAGGTAAGAAAGTGTAGATAAATAAATCCTTAGCAAACGATTTTTGAATGACATTTTGCATGATAATGCTCGAACTATCGCTACTACAACTATACTTCTTCAATTTATTTTACAATAATTATAAAATGACGCATCGCATATGAAAGCTAGAAATATTACTTTTTGGATCAGTCTGTACTCGGGAATGTTTGAACTTTAACAATTCGATGATATTTTGTTATATGTTTTAAAATTATCAATGTGGTAAAATGCAGAATGGACGATAACATGTGATAATTGAACAACTATAGATATGGGGGGTTCGGCGGGCAGCGGCGGCGCGGGCGGCGGGGTGGGCGGCACGTCGGAGTACGTGCGCAACGAGCTGCGCGCGGTCGTGGGCGCGCGCTCGGCCCGCCCCGACATGCACGCCGTGCACGCGCCCGAGCTGGACTCCCTGCTCACCTTCGACATGTCCGCGCCAGGTTTGTAAATCCCCTTACACTTTTCATATCCCGATGTGGTTTCCCATACCCCCTTGATATGATCAATTTATTCCGTATGTTTCATATACCTTCATTTAAATTTAAGCACAATTTATAAAACGTCACATTACAGATAGAGGATGTAAGCGTATGAAAAGTACTGGTATGAAAATTATCGTAGCACTTTTGAGTATGAACTACTGTGTATTGTCAATATCTATTTTTTTGAAAGAACGGAAGGTTGAGTTCATGTCACGAGTAAATTGTATCACAACAGAATATGTAGTTATTTAGCTAATTCGCACATTATCGACAACATTTGTGATGATCGGATGGTGATTAACATGTGACTAACAAGTATTAACAAAATATTAAAATGTATGTAATAAGGTTATGTATATAATAAGGTACTCATATCTTCTAGTCATCAGTCTGATAATTAAACTTTTTAATTACATTTAAACAATTGTGAACAAAATATTAAATTGATTCCTTATGTTTATATTCATTGTAATGTCTCTAATACTTTAATATAGTTGTCAATTACGTTATGTTTAGCGGCCTTGTAACATATATCGTGTTATCTTATTAATTTCAGAGGCCAAACTAATTAAAATTTTATGTTCATCATATTGTATAAAATATGAAGCAACCCGCCTAATTATATTTAATAAATGAAACTATATGAAGTCTTACTGTTTACTTAGCGTTAAATTTACTATTTTTGAAGTAATAAATAAAGAATGTCTTATCTAATTATTTGTAATACTTTAGAATATATGATAAAAATAATACCAAGCTAAAAAGATGTTTAGGGTAAACATCTGCATAACATAACTGCGTTCAGTTAAAGTATAAAAGTTTTATAATTATTATGAAACCCAGGAAAGAGATAAACTAATTTTAATTTGTACAGCATTTATTAAACATTACACAAATCTTTATTTTTCGCTTTTTTTTTTCACATTTAACTTACTAATAACATACATATGAGCCGTACTATACCTTCTAGATTTGTTATACCAAATTAAATTCGTTTACAAATTATTCTAGTTAATATAATGAGCCGCGTTACCTAAAATTTGAAACTCCCATGTTTTATTACACTTTGTGCAATAGTTTCTCTTGTTTGTTTATTATAACGAAATATGCTCTAGACGTTTCGATTTTACGGTAAAAAGGTTGACACCGTACTATGAATATTTTGTCGATGAACAATAAGCACAAGAAGGGTTAGTCACTGCCAATGTACCCGTGTGTACGTACGTAGGTGGCGGCAGTGTGGTGGGGGGCCGAGCGACTTCGGCGTCGACAAACACGTGGGAGTCGCAACAGAGCACACCGGTAAGCGTGGGACGTGACCAGCGAGATTCAATCATTTAGTCACTCAACACTACTTTTCTATAGGTTTCATTATTTTTCGTAGAGTACATAATTATGATTATTACATATTGAGTCTGCTCTGCTGCGTGTGTTGTCGAACGATCATTTTGATTTAAATAGGCTGATTAAGGAAATGTGCCAACGTTAGCTGATGTTGATTGTGATACGCAGCGAATCAATGGATTTGCTAGTTTTGTTTTGTACATCGCAATGCTACGTTTGGCGCATTTCTAACGTTTATTAACGAAGCTTTTGTGATGTGACAATTATTCCTCATACTAGTTTTTACAACTTGAATTTATAGAATAAATATATTAGTATATTTTAATGCAGTCATATGCTTTTTAGGTCTAATAAAATTTCAGCTTAATAAAGGAAATGGGGCAATTCGCATGCGCAGTTGGTGAAGGTTTTCTACAGGACTGTAGTTTTCTTAAAAAATATGTTTTGTATTTTGCAAATAGATTGCTTTTGTTTGGCTTCTGAAATGATATTATAGCATACGAATTATATCGTCTTTCGAGTGCTGTTTTCCTCCAATAATTACATATCAGTGCATGTTACTTATATTAATTTTTAAGACTGAAACCAATAAAAAAGAAGCAAAAGCAATATGACGACAAAATGTACTGAATATCAAACGCCATCAAGACAAATTTTTATCATAATATTTTAGTGAAGTCCTTCAACCAGAACTTGTTTTAATGCTTTCATAGCACGCTTTCATTACTCACAATTTCACCACGTGTGTTATCTCTTTTTAATTAAATTCAATATTAAAAATGAAAAACTTGTGTTCAATTCCCATTTTTACACTTAATGGTTAATACATATAAGGTTCAGTTGATGGTGAACAAAATTTCATTTATGTTTATTATTTTGAGTTAAACTTATTAGAAACGAA
Source organism: Zerene cesonia (assembly GCF_012273895.1). Classification (NCBI taxonomy): domain Eukaryota; kingdom Metazoa; phylum Arthropoda; class Insecta; order Lepidoptera; family Pieridae; genus Zerene; species Zerene cesonia. The sequence continues at coordinate 5,544,541 of NC_052102.1, read as the reverse complement.
GAGGTATCTATGAACGAAATAATTTAAAGGTTTTTCTTTTATTTACTTGTCATTACAAATTTAAAGGACCACAGTTCACAAAGGTGTACGTGGTTTCTATTCAATTTGGTATAAAGGGAAACGAATGTAATATAATAATAATATATCATAGAAATACCTCGCTAATAAAAATTTTTACATGCTGCTTATTTGATGCTCATATAATATGAAGCAAGGGGGAAATAAAAACGATAGTTGTGTTAAAAAAAACTGGTAATTTGGGTCAATTCAGTCTACGTGTGTATTGCGGAGACTGAGAGGCTGTAACGTACCCGAGCAAAAATTGATGGAGTCCTGTGTGTCGACAGAGTATTACGGAGGCG
>NC_052102.1:5526359-5543179 GCF_012273895.1 Zerene cesonia | reverse complement strand
GCGGGGGCGTCGGGGGCGGCGGGGGCGCGGGCGGGCGGTGATGAGGCGCGCGCGGCGGGCGCGGGCTCGAGCAAGGCGTCGCTGCTGCAGAAGCTGCTGTCGCAGTGACGCGCCGCGGCGGGCCCGCGCACTTTGCATTTACGCATCGCTCGCCTCGCGGCCGATGTCCCCGATACTTAGATTCCATGCGCTCGTACGTAGTGTAGTAGTGCTAGTGATGTTCTTCGCTCGTCTCGAGTTCTGTGAGAACTCTTCGATATTGATCCTTAGATATCCGTATCTATGTATAGATTTTAGTTGTTTACGGTACTTTAAGAGATGCGACGGGTGACTTCCCGCGACGGAGTAAAAAGAGAACGCGATTCACCACTCGATCGTCTCGTCCGGATTTCCACACCCACGATGCGACACGGACATACCGCGTGCAATATTAAATACGAATAAACACATATTTTTTGGCGTTGTAAACGTTATGTATTATAGTATGAAAGTCAGATGTTACCTGTTATGACAAAATAAGTTGTAGTATTGGATGGGTTGAATGCGTTGAGCCTCCGACTCTATGTCCGTCTGAAGAATTCGATTTAAAATCTATTTTGATGTTTACCTGTATTTGGAAAATATATTTTTAACATTATTATGATATTCATTATTATTTGACATATTTCATTGTTATATTTTATAGACATATTACTTTGGATGCATAGAGTCCGGGAGAGTTTCATTGTGTAAATAAAGCGTTGTTAAATTATAGCTGTTGCTTTAGTGTAAATATTTTGTTAATATATCCTTGTGTTTCTTATGATATAATATTATCGTAATTTTAGAATTCATTTATATCTTTTTTTTTTTTGAAACTGTAAAATTTTAAATACCTGCACTTGATGAAATTTTTTTGCTTCGTTTTTGATACGAGTACAGCGATTATGCTTCAATTAAATATTCCATTGCTATTTACAATATTGATCGGCTGTATCCTCCTATCCTTTCGATGGTTTGTAGACACGAAATGATAAACAGCGTATCGAAGTCCCATGTTGGTGTGTATATTATCAAAACTTGAACTTCCATTGTTAACAAATAAATTCCCTCTCATTTGTAAGTTTAATAAAGTGTATTTAGAATCCATGAGAGCATTTGAGTTTTAGATATTTGGAATAAGGTAAGCCCACTGCCGGCCGCCAGGCATTATTTAAATTGAATACAAATACTCCTGCTACCTCAATATTTGACGAGAGTTGAATATTTTTTTCTTTTATTTATATTGCTGATATAATTGAAACTTATGAAATGCAATTTAGTAACAAATGAGTTTTTTTTTATTAAACAAAAATATCATGAAGTAGGTATATATAATATTTATATATTTCATTTTTAAACTATGTCTACTTCTAATGTTATATTATTCAGTAGATGTAATTAACACCAATAAAAAACACTTAGCTACTTTTATTATTTAGTTAGAATAGGGACTTTGTCAATACGCAGGTAGTAATTAATGAACTACCGAGTCAACGTGTGCTCAATTTGTGTAAATCTTGTTTTATATCATTGATAAAAAGAAATTTCTTCCAAGCTTGTAAGTGTGTTCTATTACAACATTTTTATGTATTGTTGTTTTAAAAACAATAAATACGTAAAGTTTTCACTTTTTCGTGTCACTGAAAGTTTTCATGTTAGACAAGTTGAGCACAATGCCGCATAATAATTAACTGGATGCGGTCTAACAGCTAGAACACTTGCCTATGATAGAAGCATATTTTATTACCTAATTTGTAATTAGACTTAACTCGATATAAGGAAACATTTGACAAGGCAGTCTCGCCTGTATTGATTACGGATGCGCGCTGCATCTTTCCTTACTGTCATTACCTTAGTACCAGCGTGATTGTTGAGAATGTGCTTATCGAATAAAATAAATCCCGACATTACAGCTCACCATTCACACTTTAAAGTTAGAGTCGCACAATGTAGCTTGTACATGTTTTAATATTCAAAATGTTAAAGTTATATGTGAACGAATGTTAATACGAGTGACAGAAGTCCACGGTTTTTTGATACGGTGCGATTGGGACCATGGCAGTAGAATGAGAGCTCAAAATTATTCACTTAATTATATAGATATTGCAAGTGCTTTTATAATATTCATATTACAGTTGTATCTTTTGTAATAAAATTGGTGTAATTAATACGGTATAAAAGTATAGGCGGTGTTCCCATTACTTAGGTGTTTAATCATTCGTCTAAGGACTTGATGCCTGTTTCATTTCGCTTAAACTCACTGCGTTCATAATCGGGAGGTTTCTCTTGGAATGTATCCATTCTGGTTTTCGAATCGAAAGGCCGCAAATAATAAGGAAAAACAATTCAGGCAAAATTACTTGTGGCCCTAAAATAAGTTCTCACTTCTTCTATTAAAGTCTTGACTTTGTGCTCTAAGCAAACAGACAAATGTCGTCTATTTTATCTCATTGTTTTTGATTAAATCTAAAAATCTAATATTCCGTTTCCGTAAATAATGTATAACATCGATACATCATAGTATCTAAGTAGCAATATACAGATCTTACCACCCATAGTTTATAGAATATGAATTAAAATGTGATGTATTGTAATACCTACCTAAAGATGAACGTACAAATAACTAGTAGAATACCCAATAAACCAAAATGAAGAAGTAAGCTAAATAAAAAAATAAATACTTATATTAATATTTTTATACCTAAAAAGTATAATAGTTCTGATAATCTAGGCTACTGACCAATCTTATTCGTCATCGAGGGCATAATGATGTGACTAGCATTTGTGATAGTGAGATAAAGCTTTATGATGTCCGATAATCGTGTAGCAATATAACATTTCATTCCATTATGTCGTAAAGAGGAGACGTGCCCGGTGTCTTCTCCACTTTGAAATAACCGAGTCTATAAAGTACAAGTGACGGCCTTGCTAGGTATCTACGTGAACTCCTTTACAGCTATATTTGAAAATTTGGTATATCTTACCCGTATCGTGTACATAGAAAACGTGTAGCTGGATACACACTGAAACGATGCTACATTAAATACCATCTTTTCATTTTTGATGTTACATCTATAACAATGTTAAAGTGGTCGAGAAAAGATATTTTTTACATGTTTATAACGAAATAGTTAAAAGATTTGAAACTGTTGAGAACACGTCCATTCATATTAACGGTTTCCACAGGTTTTAAATGTTTAATACACTCTGGGTGCCTGAAATATAAGGATATTAAAGTATTTTTCCAATGTCAACTTTATTAACGATATAAATTCTATAAAATAGACATCAATAAAAATTGTATATAAATACAGTAGATATAAAATTGGTGAACTCAAAATGCACTACAATGTTAACTGCATTTCTAATAAATTTTAAACAAAATACTTGGCCTTTAAATAAATAACATGGATACAGCAACAATTGGTGATAAAGTTAAGATAGCGTATGCTTTATATAAATAGACGCAATATTTTTTTAATATATTGTTATGACGAATGATGTTATATAGTATCCAATTTAAAAAACACATTACCAACTTCAAATAAGCATTTGAACTTTTGCGTGGACAACGTTTCGTGTTCGATTTATTTGAATTAAAGTTGTATCAGTACAATTTTCTCAAATTTTAAGTATCCTACGTCTTTGTTGTTTAACTTTAAAAAGGAATAATCAACAATTTTCTAAATTAATGGTATGTAAAACATGGATTAATTAATATTTCCTTGTAATGTTATATTAATTTCTTATCTTATAAAGCTGGATCTAGTGATGCATCTTCAGGGCCCCATAGGTGGTTTCGAATATAACGCATTAACTTATAAATTATAATATAATAAATAGCTAAGTGACACCAAAAGTAGGAGGGATAGTCAGTGGCTAGAAATGGGTTTTAAAAATCATCAACGAAGAAATATTCCTATATAAATGATATTTTGATATATAAAAATAAATTGTTAAATTGGCCTTTATGATAAGAATTATAACTCATGCAAAATGTGTAATTAAGAAGATGAATGCTAATGACATTTAACTTTGTGTAATCGATGTATACCTCATGAGAAATCAAGATCCAGACATAAATAGAGGGCAAATAGTACGAGCTACTCTGACAAACTGAAGTATTAGGCAAGAGAAGAATGCTGTGCAAGTGTTGAAATCCATTTGTACTTCAATGTTGAATGTTCCGTTTAAGTGTATTCTTTTGTAAATTTGGCCACTATTCCGATAATAAGTCTCTATTGTTGTAATTTTAAGATTTATTGTCATTTCAGAATTCTTAGAAATTTGTCGATTAAGGCATGATAGATTTAAATATATATTTAAATGGAAAATAAAATTTGTCTATGTATTTCGAAATGTTGTATAATTCGGAATTTTATGTAAGGAAAGAATTGGAATAATGATTATTTTTGCATTAAGATTGGAATATGTATATGCGTCCCGTCACACAGAGTAATGAACATAATAATGGAAAATTAAACTAATAGGGTCCAAAGTTTCCATCCAAATGTTACAGCAAAAAAAATTTGGACTGTATTTGAAATGTGATAATTGTGATTAATTTAAACGAAAAATTACTCTGTGGAAAGGGACTCGTGGTGAAAGACCACATGTTACAAGAAACATTGATGGGTACGGGAATCTTTGTTTCAAATGGAAAACATAATTAGTGTAACTATTATTCACATTTTCTCTAACATCTTTATAAAGTAATAATTTTATAAGCATCTTGTATTCCCAATTTTTATGTAATTCCTCTGTAGATGATGTGTGATAAATATTTATAGTAAGATGACAGTTGCTAACACGATGAGGTATAAGAAATCCCGTACAGTATTGATTTTATTTTTTGTATAAAATCATGCCTCGGGTCTTGGCCTGTCGTCTGTGAACAGGGGTATTGTATTGTGTATATTCATTTAGATGTAACAATCTGCTGTAGATAACGTTGTATTAAAACTAATTATGTTTTTCGAAAAACTTTAACGATATTATGAGCCAGCTGCAGAAAGGATTATTGTCACTACGTGCTTTATTGTAATATGAAATAAAAGAATATTTGTGTCAAACACAGACTTACGGGTGGGTTATATTTGTCAGCTTTAACATATATAGTAATACCCAGTCTTAAATGGACTAAAACTTTATTTAGTGTTGAATATAACTAGTCGTTTTCGTACGCAGTAATCTTTTTTGCGGGTGGCAGTTATGTCTGTGTTATTTAGTTCTTCATATGTTAGTTAAGAGCTCTTTTGTGTTGCTGTGCTTTTCAAAGCATTGTATGTATGTTTATAAATTGTAAATAGCTAAAGTACATTATATTTTTACGACTAGAATACACAACCAAAGTTGTTATTAAAGTGATGGTTGATTAAATAATAAATTCGATATAGGTCGTTATGTTTATCTCTTACTAAACATACAACAAAATTGCATAGCTATATGACTGCATACTATGTCTTTTAATTTTAAACGCAACCACCCTGATATTAATTAAACGAATTTATTGTTTGTGAATTCGATTATATGAAGCGAAAATTTGTGGCGCTCCCGACTTTGCAACTTTTCAAGCAGAATAAACGCGTGGCTTACATTTTTTGTTCCTAGTAGCTCGTTCCGATTCATTTACGATGGTAATTGTCAATTACTAGCCGACACTACTTTATAACCATGTATTCGAATCGAAAAACATAATTTTATTCATTGATTAAACAGACGTTTTAAGTACATTACATTTAAGTTGTATTTTTTTGTACATTTTAGATTCGAAAATATATTAATATCTAAATAACCGTGGTTTTCTTTGATATCTCTTTGATATATTAAGTACTTGTTTGAGTATACCACAGTACAAAATTAAAATGTTTTTTAAATATATCACAGATAAAATGTATTATAAAGACAAGTCCGAATAACACAGTTTGACAATAAGTCCCATTAGTAAATAGAAATTACACTAAAGAAATTGGCGTTTGTATGTACTGGTATATACAAAATAAGGTTTTTTGAGACAAGAAGTAGGTATAAATAGGAATGCAAGCAGCTGAAGTGCTCATTCATTAAAAGGTGTAGAGTATGTATTCGAGCTGACGGTGGCAACCGTGAACAACTATCGTAAAATTTAATTAAATGAAACAAAAGCCTAAATAAAGTTATTTGCTCTTCCTACAGTTATTAAATCAATGTTTTAAAGTTAATTCATAGTAATGAAATAAATTTTTAGGCTATCGTAAGTAAGAATAAAAGTTCTTGACTCATCGTATTAGAAAAATTATGTGTAATTACTCAAAATATAATGAATTATACAATTTCGGAATGTTGATGAAACAGGCACTTTTTTTTTAATTTGCACGCGGGTGATCAAAATTTGTTTACTTCACATTAGACTAAAGTTAGAAGAAAATAATGAAATTTTAGCCTTGAAATTATGGTTTAATATTCGATAGCGCATCTATCTAAAAATACCGTTCCAAAAACAAATTGTCAAAATTCCTTCATTTGGAGTCTTACCACCAAAAATTTTCGAAAACGTTAAAAATTACACACTACCGAAACAAAAAAAACTATGACATGGACATTAACTAAAAAAAAAATTCTGAACCACTACAACGTCCTCCACCATATTATCCATTCATTACGCCACAGCCTGTGTACCACGAAACCTTCTACTTCTATACCTGAAAATAAATCGTCAATACATTTTCTTGTAATACATTTATATAGATAATACAGTTATCGGACTGTCATAGAATATTAGGTATAAAATGTTAATTATTTGTAACAATAGTGCAATGTTGACTCGGTACATAGTGGGGTCAGTAATTATACCTGCTTGTTCAGTAGAGGTAATTGTGCCTGTGTATGAACATCGAGTAAATTCTGTGGAAAAATATGGATATTCACGATGGGTATTTGCTGGTTGATAGGAGTTATATCAACTTCCTGCGTTATTTTATGGATATTAAGGTTAATAAAAAGGCTTAACGTGATTATTGTTAAATGTTTTCGAAGATGGTTCCCGAAAGGACACGGAATAATGAAAAAGGTATGTAGTAAATAATGATGCTATTGCCTATTATCTATGTTGACATAAGTAAGATTGAATTAAGATTTTGTGAGAATGAAACAAAATATCTCTAATTAACATTAATTAAATTATTTTTTTTTCTTATTTATATTTAAAAAATCCGATAAAGGATGACTGTCAATAGTTGTCATTTATTCAGAGTCATCTGTTTTTTTTTATTATTTTTAATATAAAATTAAATTAAAGTTATACAGCTAGTCACAGGACTTAATTTTAATTTATTGTCTCACATTTGGAAAACCTTGCGCTAATCCATTGCATTTGGAGTACATATGTATGTATGCCGCTCAACATTAAACTTAAAATTCATTAAAAAAAAAACAAATAGCCTACCTATATAGAATAGAGCATCTTGTACTAGCTATATCTGTTCTATCGGACAATAGCTCACCGACATGACCATGAGACTGGTAATTATGTACGTGGAAAATATTTTAAATGCAGTCTCCTTGAAATACACACTTTGATGCATGGAAAATAATAAAATTAATTATATTCCAAACTATCTTTGAAATATATATCATGCTGACTGGTAGAACTAGGCTTCGCAAGTAAGATATATCATATGATAATATATAATAATAGAAAACAATAAAATCACTGTTTCGTTGTTTGTGATCGATTTTTTATATGAAAAATAATTCAAAAATAAAAATTGATACTTAATTAAAAAAGCTGGCAACGAATTTAAGGGCCTCTGCTAATGTTCAACTCTTGTGTGGGAAAGTGATGATGGTAGTGGACCGATATAGCTCCTCTTTTCCCACTGAATTTTCTCCAGCTTTGGCCATTAAGACGTTGTGGTACACCCCAATTCCCACTAGAGATTTTCATAGTGTTTGACAGGCATCTGTTTGACTACGAATAATACTTTAATGTTATGAGTGCATGAATACGTTATACGTATCTAGTCATACATATTATTTTAAATAGGTTAAACTGTTACTTCTAAATTGACCTCGTCGATTCATTAAGTGGGTACTTATTGACGCTGAATTCACAATTAGAGGCAATTAGCATTTACGTAAGTATCAAATATAGAGCTGTGCTCTACATCAATAACATTACACAGTGTTTCGTTGCCGAATGTACCAAAGTACGGAAGCTCTCCAACACGCATAGTACGTAGGTACTACAATGAACAATAGCAAAGAGTGTAGCGATTTTCCGTATTGTTAATTCATATAAAGTTGAATGGTTTTTTGGTTTTTTCGATATTGAACAACTTTCAGTAACTTTTTATGTTATTATATCAAATAATTACGTATTTAAATGCAGTTCATGAGCTTTTGAACTACAGTCGAACCAGTTTATCAACTAGGCAATATTCAAATGTCTGCTCTAAACAATATAGGTACACTACTCGTAAAACGTAATATGAAACATAAACTTAATGTTATGTAGTTTACGTACCAAGAATTTTCGAAATTACTTCCTGCTATCTCATAAAGAAATATACAAATTCAAATTCCTTTATAGGCTATTATTATATAAAAAATATTATTAACCATTCAGTGGAGTTTTTTAATTTGAGTTAAACGAATACTAATAAGTCCTTGGAACTGTGGAATTGATATAGCCATTCATATATTACTCCTGTACACTTCTATCACTCAGCGTGGTATTTTCAAAAACCATAGTGTGTCAATTTTCTCGTTTTTTATTAACAAACAGGAACGGATAAAGCTGTAGAAGTTTGCTTTTAAGGACTCTAATTACTGAACAAATGTACAAGCCATGACATTTATATGGTATACTAAATCGAGCATTGGTCTAATTACGTATGAAGACTACTTTTCTATCAAAAGTATAATGAAATTGGAAATAAAGCGGATATAAAGCGAAATATATACTATATTCAGCAACGACACACTTATTTTATATTTTACCTCTAATTTAGGGAAGCGCGTTTTTTATGTCGGAGTGGGAAAACGAGCTTGTGGGTCGCCTTATTGCTGCTGGTAAGTCCTCAACGTCCAACTCACATACACACTTTAAAAGTTATGAGATAAATACATTATACCGTTGAGGGGAATAAAGCAATGTACTAGGTAAAAGTACAGCAGTGAGGAGCTGGACCAATATTCGTCCCTAAACATGCTCGACTCCCACTTAGAAATTCATCATGTTTACCATTTTTTTATTAACCATTTTTAATATATTATATAGTTCGATGTAACTTCGGAGTTGAATAAAAGTATTCTGTTTCATTTGAATATGTTCTACAGTTTTTAATCACAATCTGGCAGACTTTTTTGTTAAGGTAGTTTTTGGTTCAGAACATTGGTTTCAGAATTGATAATACAGTTCAAATTATCAGAACGAAGAAACAACAATGTTAATTAACGGAGTTACGTTTTTTTTCAGTCTTTCATACGTTTTGTGTTAGGTACTGAAATGTTTAATTAGTTAGAACTTTCATTTATTCAGCCGTTATGAGTTGTGACGTAATAATAGAAAAAATAATCGGTGAAACAAATCTATTAGGTATAATAATACAGGTATTCCATGTATGCAAATTCACCTTATTTAGTATACTAAATGATAAATTTGATATTTTAGTAGCAGAGCGTCATCGATATTTTGGTATCGCAAATGGCAAGTTGCTGGCACGTATGCAATTAATTAAAATTATCTCCAAAAGAGACTTTGGAATAAAATTGTTCATAGAATAAGGAATAATGAACTTATATTATTTGTTTCGATTGCGTCCTTATACGTGCATCATAACATTAATGACTGCACTGAATGTTGCAGGCTAACTCCATTATCTTAAGGTAATTTCCGCTCATATCAATCTCTGATCCTCATAAGCCACTTTACAATTTATTAACTAGTCAGTTTCATACTAACAGAAAGCTTAAAACGTCGCAAGCATATGTTTGTAAGCATACAGTTTTTGAACAGTATCATTTTTATAGTAATAAATATTTATAATCTACTATAAAAAAGGAGTTTATCAATGCGATATACACGTATGTATGTAATCTTGTCAGAATTGGACAGTTTTAAGTTTTTAATGGTTTAGAATATTTAAGTTATTATAAGAAATAAAAACCAAAAAATTTAAATCATAATTGGTTTTGTAACTTTTATATTGTATAGTATTCACAAGGAATACAGCAAAGCTTCTAACAGCAGCTTTCAAACGATAGAATTTTTAAGTTTTTTAATTATCTGGTTTTCAATTATTTTAAAATAATGCGGATTTATTCGTAATGTGTTTACATATGAGCTTCTAACCAGAACAACAGTAATAAAAAATATGGTTGTTACGGTCTGTAAGTATATATAAACGTTATTATTATTACACACTTTTAAGTTGGTAGGAACACAATATGTAGGTACTTTGCATCTTGTTAAAAGTTTCTTACTTACAATACACTGTCACCATTAAGAATACCTTCCTGTTCTCAATATTTGCATCAATTTTCTTGCTATAAACGTGAAATAAGTGAAAAATCATTTACTTATTTATTGTTATGAACAGCTGGTTTCGGGGTTGTGCGTAGATGAGCGAGCCCGGGCCGGCGCGGCGTAGTCCCGAACGAAATGCCACTCGGTTCGCACGCGTGTATATCCCGTGTCCCACTGTCCTGCTTCCAGTCCCCTAACTCGATAATTTGCCGCGCGGGTCTCGTAGGATCAAAAATTTTAAACATCTCATGAATTCTTGTATTCATTTAGTAATCGCCCAGTTGGCCTGTTTATTTGTGTGAATAGCAATAAGGAAGATGCCCTGGACTTGTCCCTGGTCTCGGGATCAGCAGCGTTCAGAGGATATCAGTACAACTCAATCACTACCGCAGGTTTGTTGCAATCTATTTATACAAAATAGACTAACTACTGAAAATATAAGAAAACTTTTGTAATAAGATTATAATTTTTAGTATAAAGGCAAAATTTATTACTTTTGTTTTGAACTCCAACTAAAAATGATAAAATTTTGTTGTGTGTTAAAAAAATGATGTAAAATTATACAGCCATACATTATTGCATTTATCTATTTATTCACGTGAATGTCAAAATATACTCTATTTAAGATTTTTATGAATTCTATCTAGGGAGTAAATATACCCAATTTATTTTATTGTATAATTCAAAAACTGTATTTTTATAATGAAAAGTGACTTGACACTCTGAATTTTAGAGAAAAAACATTGTGTACAGTATACCTATTTTGTTTGTATATTTTCTATTATTTCGTTGTGGGAAATATATTTCACCAAGTCTTTTAAATACATGTACACATAATATTTATATAGGAATTAAAAAAAAACAATAATCTGATTTTATATTGATTTTGTTTCAATATAAATCGACACCGCATACCACCTACAGGATACTTTTTGTATTGATAGGACAATCGTTATTAGATAAAGTGAGTCATACATTATTAGTTTCGGTCATAATGTATAATGGATTTAGAGGGTTATATTATGCTTTTTAAATCCATAAAATTTAGGCATGTCGTTAAGGTATAACTTTGATTAAAGTAAACCGAATCTTTATTAGTTCTTATTTAGTTCTAATCGGCCGTCGAGTTATGGTCCGAACTGTGATAATAATTTTTCGTTTTCGTTAAAAATCTCAGTGCGTAAGAAAACCTACGACAATACATTAACAAAAATCAAGGTTAAGTTCCTGTTTTTCTATTTAAGCTAAAAGAAATGCCTGCAGTTGGGGCACTTCCTTTACTTTTTGTTCAAAATAATTCTATACGAACTCTACCGTCTGACCAAACATACAAAGAAAGATTTACGACAGTTTACCTACCTCACGTAAACCAGTCAAAACTTAAAGGTATCTATTATCATGAGCACGTTTGATCTTTCTATTATTTGAATGTGCATCAATTCAAAAAAGATAAATAAAAGAAATAAAAACTACAAAATTTTTCTATGATAATTGAGGGAAGCGGTATCAGTTGAACCGAGTTAAACGTGTACCTCTAGCGCAGTTACAAGGCGCCCGTGCTATAGACTGGTCGTATCTCATACCAAAATTAGGCTATCAATTTGATGCATTGACGATGGAGCCTCAATAATTTGGCGTTCATTAGTTCATTATTTTATTTTTGTTAAAATGAGCAAAGATGCCTTGGAATTGTTTTTGGGGATACGAATCTCCCCCGCCCGCGTGCAGAGTCAGTGGTCCGCTGCATCTTCTTCTACAGGTATCATGCTTTTCCTATTTTAAAATATTGAAACACTTATAATAGATTTTAATTATTATTATATGCAATATTTTAATATTTACTCTAAACTTAAATTTGACATTGTTTATCTTAATAAAATTGGGTAAATTGGTAATTTACATTGACCTAGGTACATAATTAAGTAAGTATCAGTATTTTATAACGAATAAATTAGAGCGCGTTAAAAAGGGTTCGCATTTAGTTTTTGTGTCATCCAGAAAAGTACTTTTCATAAGATCGCGAAAGGATATCTGCAATTTCCCACGAATGTAACCGTTTTAATGAAGGCAATGAGGAATAATTGTCCGACTGCAACTCGTAAAAGCAAGTACTTATGGAAGTTGAAATAACTAATGATGCTTTTCTTTCTTTTCATTAAATTTTCATCGGAATGAAATTCTGAAATTTAGCTAAAATAATGAAAATATTTTGTAGAGCGGAAAATTAAAAAATCAAAAATGGTTATGAGTGTTTTGAGCTGTTTTTTAACGTAACCAATATATTGCCGTACACGTATTTAGTGAGAACTTTTTCGATGAATATCATTTCACTATACCTACCTCTAGAAGATGCTAGAAATCAAAACAGATCTGAACAGAAAATGCCAATAAAAAATAACATTTACATTTATCACTATGAATAAACTATTATCTAATTGGCTTTCTTACTTCTATCCACAGGTTAGTAAGTTAATACTTAAACGTTATGCAGTTTTTTTGTTGTTTTAACGAATATTTGCTACTATAATTATACGTTCAATTATGTCATAAAACGCACTATGATTTGCGCTATATGTTAAGTACACAGAGGACGTTATGACTTAAAACATGTTTGACGGTGTCCGTGATGGGATAATAATGAAGAGCGGTGTTTTATGAGAGATTACGTGACAGTGCAGGTGACGTAGGCCAATCACTGTAAAGTAGTTAGATGCTATCGTGAGGAAACTGCACGATGCCAGTCCTGATTATTTTATAGCTGCCATAAATTATGGAAATATTCATAAAATAAACGAGTTGGGGTCATTTAATATCGTTCCTCCTTTTTTATTAGTTATCTTTATTCTATCGATCCATATTTTTGATAGTACTTTAAAAATTATTCAAGTAAAATAAAACGGTTATACTGTTAAAGTTAATTCATTAAATAGCGATTAAAGTAAAACTAATGCATTTTCCGATAATCGCTGACAATTAGTCAATACAGGTACCTGCCTCCAAATATTCAGAGATAATATTTTTACAAAATTATAGAGCGAGAAGAGAATATTATAAAACTTTCCAAAAATATCAGTTTAAACATATAGTAAGACATGTAATAGCAGCTAAAATGTTGTTAAACTTTACAGATCGTAAACCCTTACAAAATGAAATCAGATGTAATTTTGTACTATAGGTAATAACCTAACTGTTTTTCAATCAAAAAGTTAATTGCAGAATTTTAATGTTCTTAAACAGCAGGCAAGTGTCAAGGAGATAGCGATAATTATATAACTTATGCACCTAGTTGCGATAAATACGTTGATAATTCCTACCACAAAATGTAATAATAACTACTCGTGATTTCTGCATTGCTTATAATATATATTGTTAACATTATGACTTTAAGTTCTCAGTAAGTATTTAAAAGGTTTGAAACCAACGTTAAACATACCGTGACATACTTTAATTCTTTTCCTTCTGTGCAACAAAGAAGCAAACTCTTGTTTTGATTAAAATGAAAACTTTTTGTTTTACTTGTCAAACGTGCAATGTGCTGTTATTTGTCTATTGTTTTGTATGTACAACATCATGAGGTCACCATAGTAAGTGGAGTTAACGGTAGAATACTAATGTGTTAGGCGAGTTCGGAACGTTGTCACATGCGCAGCGCACATCGGGACCTGAGGGCACCAAATGGTTGCGCAAGAACAAGTGCACCGCCCACTCGCGGCCCGATTGACCACCGACGCCTCTTCAGACTGACGTCAAGTTCACTGTCAACTGTTGCTCATACATTTCGTTTACAATATTATTCGAGATATTGACGATTAGATGAAAGTTAATAAATGTAAATTGTAGGAACCTTATGCTTCGAAAGAGCCTGAATGGTTGCTTTAAATGTTATTATGTAATTAAGAAGTACCAGCATTTGAATACAACAAGAATATAGTTGTTATTTGGTATCGTTCTGGCATAGAACATAATTTATAAATTAATTAAAAGCATGTGTAGAGATGCGCATGCGCTCCGAGAAACGCGAACAAAAGGTTGGTTAACCGTGCGGTACTTTTGAAGAATCTACGTAATGATCCCTTAGTTTTAATCGAACAATACTGTTCATTCTTTTCGATTTTCATCTAACTGTAACCAGTACGTTGACATGGTTTGATAACGTAACTATTGAACTGCAGTAGTATAGTTTTGAATAAATTATAATAAAATGGATATAAAAAATCTTTGATCAGTAACGAATACGTAAATTAATATAATTGTATTAATATCTTACACGTCTCGTTTACTGTTAATAATTTATTACCAATTGTAAGTATGACTATACTCATTTGTATAGGGAATATATTATATACTACGGCAAGAAGTGGTTGGGTTATTAGTTGAACCGCGGTGCGACCTTTTAGACGGATATATGCGATGATTTACGGCGCATTCCTGCGGGAACGGCCTCTTGTGCCTGCTCAGCGCGTTGGGAATGAGATTAATAAACATTCTGATGAGTGACAAACCCCTTTGTCAATCTGTATTCCTTATAGTTTAAAGTGATTTTAATTCTTCTTCACAGACGCTGAAAGTAAAGACTAGTCGTTCTGATATTTTAAGGATATAACTTCTTTTATTATTCTCTTGCAAACTTGATGCTAAGACGGATAGTGTATACAAAATCTATAGTTTTTGTATATATAATTCAATTTGTCATTTATTATTCAGCTAGATATGAAATCATGATAAAAAGCGGATGTTGCACAAAACAGGAACTGCCTAAAGAGTGTGTTGAGCGTTGACCGGAAGCGCAGAGGGGCAACACAGGTACTTAACTATGCCTCTAATGAACGCAACAGGAGCGGCGTTCGCTTTCATTACGATGTAATGCCACAGTAATGCGCAATCTGTACCTACTTGCGTTCAGTTACTATCCACCATAGTAATTGAACATCGCGTTTACAAATTCTGCCTTTTTTTTTAATCTTCTAAATGAAGTTATATTCTTATATTTAGCATGACAATAAAAGTTAACAAAGTATCAAAGAACATTTAAAAGGTATGTCAGTATTTGTTAATTGAAAGGACATCCACCCGTAGTTTTAAATTTCCAAGGTAAAGTTTCATTACTGAAATTTAAACTGTGACCACAATACGTTAAGTCCGTGCAAAAAATATCACGCTTCGCGAAACATGCCCGCCAGCTGTCCTCCCCACCACTGTTGGCCTTTTTTGAATGAATCTGTACATTTATATTGCTTCTTATTACAACAATATGTTGAACATTTCAGCTCTTCGAGATATCACACCACGGATTATAAGAACATAAAAAACTATACATAGCACATAGGTATGACGTAGCGCCTTATTGAAATTTGAACGCTGTGTACCATGAATCGAAATCTGTTCCAATGAAAGTCATAAAATAAAATGTACTCCTTTATTGGAACATAAACAGAGATGTATAAATAGCACCGACCACCTGGTGTACACCGTTCATAAGTTCGAGTGCTGCAACATGATTTACGAGACTTTAGCTCGACACAATGGTACCGCAAAATACCCCTTGACTATTTTTCTAGCAAACAATTTAACCCGTATGCCGTCAAGAGGTAGCACAAATTAAAAGTTTACAGTTGCAAGTCAAAATGTGAATGAATTATTACAATTTGTATGATATTGTGTACTAAAGCGAACATTTTTTTACTGTGAATGCATTTCAATTTTAAAGGCCTCATTATTTATTTGAATTATTACACGAGTACGTATTGCAGGCTATTAGAAATAGTATGGAATAGTATTTAGTTAATGAAAATAACAAACTAAAAAAAATTAAAATATAGAATTTTTTTAAAAATACATTAATAATCGAAAACTTGGCAATGAGGCGGGATTCGATTCGATGAAAAATAAAGTATAGCACTTTTCTTTAATTTCATTTAAAAAATTCCAAAGTAAATTAAAAATTTCAGGCTCGCTTTACAATAACTGGCTTCCTATGAATTATGGTCACTCGGTGTTATATCGTCAATCTTCGATTAACCTCGTGGGAGGTCTCACTGAATCTTCGGCTTACTATTGACTATTTCTATACAATGGTGTTACGTAGGAATAATAATATCATCTTTATAAATAAGATATAATTAAATATCAATATATAAATCACTAAAACTTCCTTACATTTCAAATACTACATACTAAACGTATATATTAACAAAATAATGATTTGTTTTACATACAATTGTAATAACAATACCTAATCTCAAACACAATGTGAGTAGGTATAATTTATTCGAATAAATATTTAATTTATTTA
>NC_052102.1:5476330-5525359 GCF_012273895.1 Zerene cesonia | reverse complement strand
AAAAAGTTGCGATGGGTTCTTAAAAGTGTTCACTTTTATTTAAAATAGCAGCTAAAATTGTCTCGCTAGGTTAGTCAACTGCTGTATTGCAATCTTTAGGTCCCATACAAATAAATTAAAACGTATTACGTTACACATTCAAACTCCAATATAAAATCTTAAAAGTATTTCAAAACGTCTATTAAGCTCGTGCTTTATAACGGTGCAATGTGGAAACCGCTGATTAATTAGAGCATCGTCTGTCTGACAAGCGTGACGCGGGCTCGACCCACGACCGACCATTCTCTCACCACCACTCTTCATTCACTCCAATCGATGACACGCAAAGCCATCAAGTTGTCAATGCGGTGCATAAATGAACATGATGTGTTGGCCATTTAAGCTCGCGGTTAGAGTTTGTACACTCGCTTTGATGTATGGAATTTAGAATCATACGGAGTTTGAAAAGGGTTGAGCAGACAGGCACATATATTCTAAAAATAACCCTAAAATAAAGCTGGTATTAAAATATTATCTATCAATCATACGTCAATCATACGAAACGTAAATAACTACTTTCGAACAACAGACACCGTCTTTCTAGAAAATACCATAAATGAATCTAATACATTTAAATGCATTGCACTGCGTTTATATGCAAAACATCTAGTGGGGTAGTTGACGAGCATTGAATCCTTAAATTACGTTTAAATGTAGGCTTCTCTATCAAGTTGCGTAAAGTATCTGCCAAGCTATACACGTGTGTAAGCATGACGTCATTGAAGTTTCAACATTATACAAACAAAGCCGCGAACCAGCCTTGTACATACAACGATTTTGCTCCCATTTCTAGAACAAACAATTACTGTTTTCTTATTCACAAAATCTCACATTTTTCGTTCTATACTGCATTGATGTACTAACATTACTAACAATTCAAACGTCCGTCTGCATGATTAAGCTGCGGTTTGCGTCTTACAATCGGCCCGTATAAGTCAAGATTTAATTTAATTGAAATACTCCATGAAATGCAACTCTTAACGAAGATTAATTGAATTTTGATTAAAACTACTCTAATAGGCCGGGCTCGTTTAAAGTAACATATATATTTAAAATCTCATGTGAGATAAAATTATACAACTAGTTAAAATAATTCTTTATAACGGTATTGTTTAAACGGGTAGATATTTACTTATACAATTTTACGATTACGAAACACAACATGTGTGGTCTTGAATCGCCATAAACATTTTAAATCATAACCAAGTTGCGTTATAACCAAAGAATTCCGATTATAAATATGTTATGCTAAAAATACTTATGTACGGCGTTTCTCTGGCATAATTGAAAGAACACGTGTTCATACATATGGCATTAATTGTTAAGACACCAGTACGCCTTAGAATGAGGATTCAGTATCGGATTATTTTGTTGAATCGAGTACGACATAAGTAGTTAAATCCGTATGCAAAATTACTAACGGTTCTACTGGTATGATTTTGCATTGTATTATTTACATTAAAATAGTTTTGTACTCCTAATTATGGATATCTTGGTTAACTGCGCACGTATAAAGGATGAAAGCAGTTAGGTTATAACTTTCCCCATTCCCCTGTTTGGACTAAACCAATAAATCTATTGACACCAATACAATAGTCGTGACAACTGTAAGCTAGTTATTCGAATGTTATCATGATATAAAATATGAATATTCAAACATGTTAGACGCCTAAGATTAGATACTTGCAACATTTTATATAGGTATGATATGTTCGTGGCATGTGCTAATTCGTGTATAGTATAGGTATAGCATAAGTATCTATACTTAATATAATAAAGCTGAAGAGTTTGTTTGAACGTGCTAATCTCAGGAACTACTGGTCCGTTTTGAAAAATTCTTTCAGTTTTAGATAGTCCATTTATTCAGGAAGTCTTAAGGCTATATATGTACCACGGGCGAAGCCAGGGCGGACCGCTAGTAGACAATAATTATTAAGATGAAGTTTTATAATATATGCTCTTGGATGGTCTTTGCGTAGAGGAGTTTATAGTGCTATTTCGCTTAATTAAAATACATATAAAAGTTTAACTTTTGAGAATAAAAAATATTCTAAAATCTATAAATTCATTGCTTTATTTACATTCAAAAGGATCGTTTTCTTAACGAAAATCACGTTCTTATTTCAATGTAAGTACGTATAAAGAAATTAATAGTTTTGTGGAACCTTGCAGCGAACAAACAGTTGTTAATTTGTATTTTATATGGGACGCGAGGGGCCGAAGTTCGGTGGGGACTGGGGACACTGGACATGCGAGTTGATCAATATAGCGTTATACAACTTTCCGGCTTTTAGACATGCAAAGCTTTGTAAAAGTTAATGAGTATTGGTTTAATTTAGTATCTATTTTCGATGTTGTTACTGTATTACTTTGCTGTTTTGAACAAATGAGTTAATATAATAAATGTACATAAACGTACTGAACTACTCATATTCCAAAATAGTGCTTTTAACGCTTAAATGATTTCTTTATCAAGAATTATCTAAACATTATATTTATGGCTAAATTAGCCTCAACCAGTACCTATTATTAGCCTTTTAACTATTAATTAACACAAAAAAGCTTTTGATATTGTAGTTAACAGAAAACAAAAACAGTTATCATAGAATTATTGATTGGTACACAGATAACATAATAGTATGTACTATGAGGTATGTACCTAATTACTAAGAACACAAACAAATGATGTTATATTGTTATATACATTTCCTGCACGCAATCTTCGTCTTCCCCAAGGATGGGTCGCCCCTAACATAAAGCAAGGAGTGCCTCTCATCATCATCGCTTAGCTGGGGTAAAATTATTAGAGCAATAATAAACCATACCTGTCCCCATAAATACGAATAAAGTTTACAATCTTAGGGATTACGAAGTAGTAAAAATAAAAAAAAAAAACTTTTAAGGAATGTAAAAAAGTTTTAGCAGAGCGTGGTTTCGATCCACGGACCTCTGGGTTATGGGCCCAGCACGCTTCCACTGCGCCACTCTGCTACATCAATGGTTATTGAAATAGCTGTATATTAGTAACAGTAAATTGATAAAAAAAATAATGTAGCATAAAAACTTCCTTCCATTATTAAGAAATATGTTAATACTCGTAATGATAAAATTATGCATAATATATAAGATTATGCATAATATATATTATTGATAAATTTTAAAGGAGTATAGCTCTGATATTTAGGTATTTACCTTTATGCAATTATCATATATAACTTTATCCAATTAGCATATAGCAAATCTATTAAGGAAATCCTTCTAATTGAAAGTACCAATTAAGATTCCTTCTAGAATATTAATCACCTTTTGTCTACTTAGGATCCTGAAATGTACGCGCACTTTATTTCTTAGCTCTACGACACCCATAATTTTCTACGAAGTGAAACTTTATGTCGTAATTTATTGCATTATTATCATAATCTATGAATAGCCAACCAATCGACGTTTAGTTGTTGGTTTGCAAATTATTTCGTGTTTTGCATTTTATATTTTGTGTTAGAATACTTTTGAATGCCTCCATGAATGAACGACACTATGTCTCGTCATACAACTGTGCATATTTCTGTTATCATATGTGTTAAATTTTTACACACATAGAATTTGAACATAATATGTACTATCTACCTTAGACATGGGCTATTTATTTAATTTACTTTTATATTGGCACAAATGCATTCAAATTTAAAATTATGACATGTAGGTATTGATTATTAAGATTTTCAGAAATGATGACAGCTACTAAAACGACATTATAAAGTTTTTATTTATTACTGTCACGTTACTGTGAACATAAAATTGATATTATATTACCAAGAAGCATCCTTGATTACAATGTAAAAGTTTGTTTGTTGATGCACCGTGTTCGCACGAGTATCGATACGTGATACAATTTTTATTTGACACGCATCAAAGGCCCTTCTATAAAATTCCGCTCACGTTCCGCCGTTTATATACAAAGAAGCCGCGTATGAATGAATGACATTTCCAAAATTTCTTAAAATTGTGTTCTACGATCCCGAATTTTTCGTCACGTACGTTTGGATAGTTATTAAATGATGACAACACGCACAACGAAACTTACGAAAGCATCTTACTACCCATGCGATAACACGAAATTAGTTCAGCGATGTAGAGAAATAGTGTCATAGCTTATCGGGTGTAATGCATTAATTAACTTGAAATTAGCTGCCATCGGAAGTGAATAATTATGCAAGAAAATTTTTATGTCTTTCTCTTTAATGTTATAGCGATAAGTTGTGTAATTTTGATAGCTTTTAATTGTGTTGCTCCGACATTTTGTTTAAAAGGTCAGTTTTACAAGATAGTTCTTTCGTTTCATGATAGTAATTTCATTATATAAAGCGGGTACTTAGTTCACAAAAAATTGAGTGTTAAGAATTAAGATATATTTTACACCGACTGTTATTTTCAATTCGATGGGATTACGAAGAATTTGTTTAATAGTAGGTACGTTGCACTAAGGTTGCACTCAGTACTGTAATATTATGTTTTTCGACTTTTTGATTTACAAATTTAGCATCGTTCCTTGTACGATTTCATTATAATATTTTGTACGAGCTAGTTAGTACCCGCGATTTCGTTCGCGTGAACTTTGAACCGATAGGAAATGCCCATCAGACTGAACAACTTTTGGTAGGACGTCAGGTCTATTTATGTTATAGTGTAGCTGGGCTCTTGGAGTTCCAAATTAGGAAATTCATAGCTTCGATTATAATAAGTCAACTGAACAATGTTTGCTAAGACTTCATTCCTTATACATGTTCTAATCTAGCTGGGCTCTTCTTCCATTTCAAGCGTTCTAAATCTATAAATTTATATTCTCAGTAGAAAATGCTTATCACATTTAAATTTTTTTGCTTTAGCACAATTTTTATATCTACTATCTCTCTCTCTCTCTTTTAGTTTATAAAGTGGTTTGTTGCCGCTTGAAATAAATTTTAATCATTAACCATTTTAATAATCATAACTTTTTTTTTCCCTTTACCAATTTTGACGACACAAAGTTTTGACAAGGCTCCTAATTATATGTGATCCACCTGTGAAAACCGCGTTCACGTAGTTCAGTAGTTTCGAAAACAAACGTTCCAGACATACAGATTTAATTCCAAAAACTGTTTTCTTTTTTTGATTCTGTTACTCTTCTTTAATTACCTCTATCAGTTTTTTGGAAAAAATTAATTATATGTAGGTATCTAAGATATCTTTAAATATTTGTCAGATTGCTAATAAGTATTTAACAAATGAGTACTTACAAATTATGTAAGAAAATATAAAAACAATTTTAAATTTCCGGCATTCCCGTGAGTTGTTTTTAAAGGAATACTGATCGAGCAGCTCTTTGTTATTACTGGCACGGAATATATTACTGCGGATATATAAATCTCATTTAAATTGATAAAAGAAAGACGTTAAAATATCTGATAAATCCGGCACCTCCTTGTTATTTAAATAAATATTAGTTTTGTTTGTGCATTTTGAGTTTCGTTTTTGTTTATTTCTATTACTTACAAAATTCAGTCAGTATGCATAGAATTATTTATTGTAACTTATAGGTAACCCAGTTTTATCAGAATACGGTAGTGCTTATTATATTTAACTCCTAATCGTGTAAAGTTTGAAACATTTGGTTTATTGTTCAATTCGAACGGGCCAGCTGTTCAATGAAATTTGATTCGGCTAATGGGCCGCGTGTGATGACTTTATTATGTCATTGTGCCCGGCTGCTGCCGTGGAAGATGCATCTTTTTTGTTGATGTCCCTTTAGAACGGGTGCCAACAGGCCTGAAATGTAAGCGCCGGCAGGTGCGACATTTACAACACACGTGCTTATACAACATCCTATGTATTGCGTGCCTTGACATTCGTATTTTTTATACACGACGATACGGTATAGAAACATTGTTACTTGAAGAGCTTTAAACTGAAGCGTGTTTCTCGCGCATATGGCGCATTTAATACTTCAATTCAAAGCCAGAAACCATATCAACTGCTCTGCAAATGGCGCCATTATCTTCGCGCCGGCGCCTGTACCAAATCATGACGTCAGTGAACTATAATTGGACATAAAAGAGTACTGTGAATACACAAACGCGGTATGCCCACCCTTTTACCTTCACTTATTTTAAGAAATAACAATGAAACTCATAGCATATTATACTTAATACGAATTACAAAGAATGCAAATGTTGTGTACGAAGGTTAGCGTTTAATAGTGGTGAACGATAAATTCAACATGTCAGATACAATTTATTAACGAGCGCTAGCTAACACAATCCGCAGAGATAAGATCGGGAACCAAAAGTAGTACTTACTATTGAATACAAATTAGCTTAATTGATCAGGTTATAAACAGACGTTTTGAAAGATATCATTTAACTTTACAAGTCATTGTTCTGTCAGTTAAGTTAGACTCAACATAATGATTAGCACTCAGCATTGCAATTTCTTTATTTTTACAAATTGATCAATCATTGGAAGAATGATTGTGTGCATAATAATATTATGTTCCATGTATTCGTATAATCGAATAAAGTAGTCAAAGTAGAACTACCCTCAATGTAAAATAATGTTACCAGTAGGTAAATAAAATTGAAAAATAGCGACAGAATATGTGGAAACACATAATATCAAACAGTTTATACGGTAATTTGAAAGAAGTTGAAAAGAATGCGTACGCATAGCATGAATGGGCTCGCGTGATCGCCTCCCACTGCTACGTCCATTGTGCGCCTATTATGCGTCCAACGAAGGGACAGCTCGGAGCAGGTAAGGGCCGGCCGACGGTGTGCCGGCTAATGCCAAACGCGTGCCATACCACTTTGTGTTAATCTAGACAAGTATGCGTCTTTATGCCCACTGTTTCTATTTGGTCAGTTCAGCAATACGATATGACTTTTGGTTGCTGATTCATATAAAACTGTTCTAACGTTATTTTACGTTCAAATATTAACTTTTATTTCAATTAACGCAAAGTTTTTGTATTACAGAAAGAAGGAGTGGCCCAAACACACGCGTTTCGCAGTAAGACGTTTAAAAAACCCAGACCCTGTCATTGGTGTCATCAGCCAGTACACAACGGATCATGTTGCAGAGGTGAGATAGTGATTGTAGTCATAATTAATTTGAATCTTTACTTTATAACAAACTTTTAAAAGCATTGTAATATTTACGTTTATTTAAAATAGCCCAAAACCGGGAATATCTTGTCGTTAAACACAGTATAATTGTTTTTTAAAATATGTAACATTATGATCATAATAATTATGTTATTAATTTCTTATAATATCTAAATACATTGGATATGCCATATTTAACCATTTTTTTTTGTTTGCAGTTTGCAAATATGTTTGTCATACAACATGCGAGAGTAAGGTATGTATTCAAAGGTCAATCTTGTTATTAAAACGAAATCTCTACGTAGTGATTATTTAGTAATCTGTAGCACTACAAGCTCTAAATCTCTATTAAAAAAACTCAGTAAGCGCCATCTAGTGCTAATTTCAAATTAGCTTCATACTACATTCTTGTCAAAGTCGTCGTTTGCGCAATCTTTCATATGCCATTTAAGCGTTTTACATTATATTTCATAGATGGCGCGTAAAGAAAATTCTACGAAATCGATGCTTTTTACCACTTTTACATATTTAAATGTATGTGTGCAACTAAACAATAGCTAAGTTTTACGTTGCGTAGTTCTTTTTTATTATTTTTAAAGTAAACGGTTTTTGAGTTTGGAGGAATGCAATAGTACTATTTTAATATAAACTAACAACCTACTTATTAATAGAAATTTAAAATATGTAAATACAAAAAAATGTGAAAGCTGACATAGATCCTAAATTTTTCAGGGATCGACGCTATAGCGTCCCGATTAATTTGTTTGTTATAAATATTTCTTTACAATATAATAAACTGAAATGTTATTTTTTCATAGTCAATAAAGTAATTAATACTTGATACATAGTTAATACTTGATTAAATTATATTTCAATCACCCATAAATTCGTTCACCCATTTTTCGTTTATCAATTATAAAGATTCAGTTCACATCAGATTCCCATCGTCCAGGAAATAAGCTTAAATGTTAGGTACTTAAATGTTAAAAAAGTATGTGACTAAAGTGGACAGCTTAACAGACCCTTGTACGAGATTTGAAATGACCGTGTTGATACACATACACTGAGCAGGTACCTACGTAATATGATTATGTACAAATAATTATCGAATTATAAATTAAGAAAAAAATAATCTTGTATATTGTTAAGGAAAATATCAAGGGTGTAGCTGCCCCTTAAATAGCCTTTTTTTTCCGTCGTATTTGCCGTATCAATGAACGAGGACATTTTTTTATATCTTTATGCAAAAAAATTGATACAGGGCCCCATATCACTATGTTATCCTTTCTTGTTCATATGATATGAATAACCAATATCACAGTTAAAAATAACTTAAACTTTCAAACTTTACAAATATATTATTAAAATAATTAAACATACAATTTTGATTATATTGTAGGTACAGTAAGTATTGATGGCAATCTAGTACCGCCTCCGGTCACGATTTCATTGTTTACCAACTAGTCGAAATTGGACACTTTATTTAACAAAACCTACATTGTGTTCGAATATTTTATAACAAATTGTGTCTTGTTATCGAAGATTTATCTTCTCTTGACAGATTCACGTAATTTTATAGTGCAGTCTCAAAATAATTCTTGTCTTGATGTACATTTTAATTAATATTTATGTTTACATGACAATTTTTACTTTCTTACAAGTCTTAGAAGATATACAAAGCAAAATAACTAAACAAGAAAATTATCCAATTTTTAATACTTCTGCGTATTTTACGTGTCTTTTTTAATCATCACTTATGCTAATTGGATTTTGCATTAGATTTTATCGATGAATTTATATAAGTAAATAAATATTAATAAATTCAAGATGGGCTTGTATGCGCATTGGAATATAAATGAGTAATACCATAAACAATAATGCTCCTACTAACAGGGAAATAAAAAATCAATTTGTCGGACAAATTGATATATCTTTTATTCATATGATTTTTGGATATAGATCTAATAATATTTAAGAAATTACTTATGAGACCGTATGCACGAAAATCACTTAAATAACCGTTACTTGCGTTTACATGTAAATCAAACCGTAAAATGGTCGTAAATTAAAGTGTATAAATGTAGGAGTACGACATGAGATTGGATATATTTAATGTTCGTTGTGTTCACGTATTAGTCATCAAGTCTAAGTGTTTGTGGGACAGAAAGAATGTAGATTATTAAGGGGCTTCATGGAGCGCTACTTAAAACAACTTTGATGATACAATATTGATAAACTACATCATTTAAAATTTGTTATGTAGTAAAATAAATGGAAATATACAAATACATACATTAAAATGAATTGTTTGTGAAATTAGTAAGAGAAAAATGCAATTTGCAATTGTAAGAGGAAGCCGTGGGAGGGCCACGATGGGATGACCGCGGGAGTGACAAGCAAATGGAGCGGCCTGATTACCAAGAAAGGCACCCGAATGGTATTCTTGGAAGTGAAATGATGAATATACGATGACACCAGGTTATTAATTGAACATTATTACATTACCTCAGACCGGTTTTTTTTTGTTCTTAAAAGGAAGCTTTCATAAAGATGTTATTATATTCATAACCAAAGTTTGTTGAACAATTTTTTTTTCAAAATTAATTTGTTGTTGTTGTGAATATTCTTTACTTATAATATTATGATATCAAAATAAGTATTAAACAACAACGATATATGTATGTTTGTAATGTTTTCACATAAAAACTGCTGGACCAATGTCAAAAATTATTAATATATATAATTTAAAAATTTTCTTGAGTAAAATATGCTATTTTTTATTTTTATCCCGGGTTAACAAGCGGGAGACAAACGGATAGTATGAAATAAAAATAATATGAAAATATATATCTCATATTTATAACTGATTTAACATTGCGATAACTGGAGAAATGTTCTGATTTATTTTTAAAGAATCTGTGAATCAAAAACATACGTTATGAAGTCATAATTAAGCGTGTTTATTTTGTAATATCAACTTAATTTTTAATAATTACCTTAACACGCACATGCAATTATGCAAATGTATTTTACCAAGTATTTAAATACTTATCGTACAATTAAAAAAGTTTCATGAAAATACATTTAAGTGCCATGGATCCAGTTTCGTTGTGTCGGTGTTAATGTAGTACAATTTTGCATGCAAGTCTACCGATAAAGTAGGGTAAGAGCAAAGGCGTGCAGGCACGCAAATGCTTGTACGATATGAATTGTATCGGGGATAGTTAGGTTTCGCGGAGTCAGGTGCAACGCTCTGAGGAGTGGACGCGGTCCAACTGGAGGCTAGTGGCTAGTGGCTAGCCGGCACTCGGCACTCGGCAGCTAGCGTCTCGATCTTGCGAATCCGGCGACTCTGACAGTGCCGCCGCGCGCGCCGTCTCGCAAACGCGCACGCGAACTCGCATCTTCGCGTGCTTTCAACTGAAAGCTCCCTATAGACGTTTTGCATTTGCTCTATAAATAATTCTAACTGTGGGCCGTTGCTCTAGCAGTCTAGGCAATAGCTGAATTCCGAACGGTTCAAATCCAACACTTTATATGGCAATTCAATAGTTTGTATCTAAATAATGTGCTTTGTGAATGACTAAAACACTGGTATATACAATAATTTATTATATCGTAGCCCATATTTTTGAATAATTGCAACATTTGCTCGTAAAATAATTCTCTAATATCATTTGTTATAGGTGTGCGGTTTTAAAATCGTCGGTATAGAAAATGTCAACGAACTTTTAACGTTCATAAAAAAGTTTATTGCTAGTTTTTATAGAAAAAAATACTGCTAGAAAGTTTTTTTTTAATCTTGAAGGGTGTTTTTTATTGTTTTAAGAATTTGTTGCACATATTTCAATCTTCTAATTATTATTTTGTAATGCCAAGGATGGTTCTTAAGCTAAGCACTCTATGACTACTTCCGCTACTAAACCAACCGCCACGCTACATAAATATATTATGCTAAATAATACAAGTTTGCTTTCAAGGCTATGCCGATCTTATCGTTATACCTAATAAATATACCCTGATACCTATTGGCAATGACGATTTTAAGCGATAAGAGTGTTGTGTTGTGTTTTATCGTTAGCCGCCTTCCTGAGTCACGTATGCCATTTCACAACGCAGGTGTACCTAGCTCTAAAATATTTAAATAAAGCCGGAACTATTAAAATATAATATGAAAAGCTTATTTATTTTTAATACAGTGAGCAAATCGTGAATTATTCATTGTTTTTAGTTGTGTCGCGAAAAATAAAAAAAACAAAATAAAGTTTATGATGTTATGAGACAGTTTAGTGTCGACTAGGAGGTTCCTAAGAGAAAATTTAATATGGACTGATTAAAAGTTTACGTGACGTTATAATGAATCGTAATAAGCGGTTTAGTAATAGCAGTACAATGACAAGTTCTTCAGGAAGTTCAAATTTAAGGGTATGTATAATTTAAGGAATCTGTTGGAAACTAAAAATTTTTAAAATATTTTTTATGTGCAAGTTTTTTTTAACCTATACTGCAAGAATAAAAGGAAGACTTACTTAAAACTACTTAATTGCCTTGTTATCTACATAAGTGTCATCCCCTCGCCCGGGCAGTTAGTAGTTAGACATTAGCATAAAGTTTTTATCCACCCAAAGTAATAAAAAAGTAAAATGAAATGTTCATTCTTATCTCTGCCACATTAATACTACGTTATAAGTTTTAACTAGCTCTATATGAATTCTTTCATAACTGTGTCGGACTGTTCCATTATTCTTATTATAATATTGTGTTCATAAAAGCACTTATTTTATTACGTTGTGGTCATTTGATGAATACATAAATCATTATTGAAAAGCAACATTTAAGATGGTATAATAAAACCTGTTTTCTACTTTATGACTTGACATAAGAAGATTTTATTATTTGATATCTTCGAGATCCAACCCATTCAATGTCTCATTTTCGTCTCATATTTCTTTAAAATGATACTTTTATTTGAGTAGGAATGAAATAAAAACGTTACAGTACATTCGAATGAAATAACATATCCTGTGCATGATCTTATTTTGATAAATATAAAGAAAATGAAATTATTTGATTGTCCTAAGATTCTAAATGACATTCATGAGAAAATCATATGCACACTTGTAACATGATTAAACTATGCATTGGCTGTTAGTTCAATACACTACAATAGGCGATGGAATTTACTTTGCCCACAAATAAAATCACAACAGCACGACTCGACTTTGAAATACGCGGGTCATATGACACTGACACCGGTGCAAGCGGTTATTCTTTTATGTCAGGATCCTAGCACATGGATATAAATCAGAAAATCTCTCACACGACACTTAATAAAAAGTTACATTATTATACCGGTTTCATCGTTGAATATTAATACATATGATATATTCTAAATACACTGCTTTTAATACAATCAATTAAGAAAATATCTAATTGTGATGTGTGTAATATCAGTGATATGCTAGTGTTAGTTCAGTATAAATTTTCATACATTTTACACTGTGGCGTTAGTGTGTTAGTGTGCTAATGCACACTTGAGGGTCCAAACGCGTCTGGGACGATAATATTTAATGAATGAATAGTAATTTTATTTACCGCTTTACTAATGATCGGTTGAGCTTGCGATTTGAATAAATAATTGCAGCTTTCGAAATGACTAAATACCCACTAGCATTCGTGTAGCCATAAATCAAGCTTAAGCGTGGACAATAACGCTGTTATTGTACAATACAATCGTAGGTGTAGGTCCATTCCTATTGAAAACTGGGGATAAAGCAGCGAGGTTTTATTGTATTGAGACTACGTACAGATGAGTACTGAGTGAGTTCATGTTGCGCAGATAATGTACCGTGTACATGTCTGTTTGTGAACATTGAACATCTTCAGCAAAAAAAGACAAGTCAATCTTTATCCACAGGTCCAATTTTACAAATGAATTGTTTACAAAATTGTTATGAAAAACAATTTTTCTTTTTCCTTTAATAGCCAGCTTAATATGCTAAGATAGTAATGGTACCTAGCAATTTGCGCACGAACAATAATTTCATGAAATATTCTGCTTTTATTTTAAATTTTAAAAGTCAAAGCGTAAGTAAAGGGATTACTGAATACGGAATAAAAATTGAATATGTTAAAAAAGTAGCTCACAATAATCGTAAAACGTGAATAACGAAAATTATAATATGCTTTAATATTCGGTTTCGTTATTATACAGACAAAATGTAAACACCCAGATAAGATTCAAATGTTATCATTTGACATTATATAAGTATGGAACTTCAAACAGATTTTCTGAGTCATGAATTTAAGCATAATATTCTGCAAGTTACGTGGTGCGCCATAAAGGAATTTGCTCAAGGGCTGTACAGGAATATAGTAACCGCAGTTTAATGAACTTGTTTTAGTTATTCCAAGTATTTACGCGCTCTCCCCTCCGGACACATCAGTTCGCCAATTTACCAAACCAGCGCCCCAACAATTTGGATAGGAGTGTTATTTATTTTTTCTAAATCAATATTGCCGATCATTGCCTCTATGTTATTTTAAAGCTTGATTGAATTGCACGTATTATTTATACCTACTTATCCTGTAGAAAATAGAAATGAATATTAGAAATTATGTTAAATTGGTAATTGAGACATTGGAATTTGGAACATCTATGATCATCATTAATGTCCGTATCGTAAAAATGTAAAAAAATTCAATAAAATTAATAGTCATTCTAAGATAAAGTGTTTATACCTGAATTGATAGTAAATTAGAGTATTTAAAATTTTGTAAATGTGTCAATTTAAAAACATATTTGGAAAATTCTTATAGTAATAATCCCAAACATAGACTGGTGGATATAACCATTGTTTTTTAAAATATTGTCTGAATTTTCTTCAAAATACAGAAACTAAAACAAAGGTGAAACAACAACAATACAATAAGTACAAACGTTTTAATGAGACGCGTTGTTTGCTTTCCACTTGGCAAATATAGTGTACCTTAGGCGACGGCTTAGCTCCGCTGAGTTAACCGCAGGAAGGTTCACAAACATGACTCTGAGAAGGGAAATATGTATGTAGACTATAAACTAATAAGTTCCAAGCCTGACATCAACTACAACTATTAATTTGGAATAAAAGAATTTGTTTCCCAGAAAAATCTCTCTCACACGAAACGCCACTTTAATGTAAAGGCTATAAATCTCTAGCCTAATTATGTGCAGAAACGATATTCTTCCAGTTTAGAATTATAAATTATCAAATCGTGAATTAGCTCACAATTGTTATAACTCAATACTAAGGCAAGAACGCAGGATCTACCTTCGGTATTTTGTACCTATATGTATTTTTTTAAATGATTGAAAAGAAGGTATTTTGACGTAAATCATTAATAGAAAACAATTTATTCACTCACCTCACTTACACAATGCAGTGATCTCATAATCCAGTACCAATTGGGGTCATCCATTGAATATTGAAGATAGTATAAAATGCAACATTCTCGTATGTGACAAAAGCCGACACTTTTCATCGAACATTTGATTTAAATTCCGATTTGTAGCGGTGAAAGTAAAAAGAAACAGATAGAAGATATATTTTGCAAGATAAATCCATAAGATCGAGACAGCCGGTATTTATTTATATCTACCGCAATATTTTACGATGTCTGTGGTATTCGTTGGTTATGTTGTTTCTTTGTTGGACATCTTATGTTAGGTTTTAATGATAATAATATTACCTATGTTATTTTTATTTTCTTGAGTGTACAAGTATATGGTACTTGAATAAAGACCTCGTTAAACTAATTAAAAACATAGCTGGAAGGTATTTTTTTATTTTAAACGTTGTATATTTGCTATCCAATTCTTTCGCGTTATTCAATTTATATCTCAACTTGCTATGAACGCAAGTAGGCACTTAAACTTACCACGAGCTGAATATAACAGTATGGCTAACCCGGAACTAGGAGGTTATTCATTTACTAACGATCTAACATTGATTCTGTAGTCTGTACGACGAAACAAGCCGCGTCTAAATATTCTATCAGTATTTCGCATGCTGTTACGTTCGTGCTAATCGATATCTGACAAGCAATTTCTTGCTCGATTAAATCAAATAACTTTGACGCGATAACGAGATTGAATTGGATGATAACATCGTATGTTGTTACTTTTTTTATCGTTAACTTCTTGACCTTTTAATCCTCTACACGAGAATAGTTCAAAATATAAAATGAGCATTGTTGAAGTCAAGTTATTTAATTGAGGGCTTTTCAGTGCAATATTTTCTATTCAGAAACCTATTTCATTGCAATGCTAGATTTGATGCTTTTCGCTTTCTAACTTCTACTACAAATTATAAAACTATTCGTATATATCTTACCAATTACGCGAAGTAGTAAATGTGAAAATAATTGACCTTATAATGATATCATTTCTACAATAGGAAGACATTTGGCTCTACAAATAACTCCCAAGATATTATTGCGTAAGTCTCGTAAAATTACACTACAGTTACATTCTTGTTAGTGAGCGGCTATGTATACCTACATAATGTATTACAATGTACGAGTAGTTTTGTTTTAAGAATAAAGAATCGTATCCACCGCTCAAATTTGGTTGATATTAAGGTACTTTCTTATTTTATTGTATTTGCAGATAAAAACTTCTTTATGGTAAGGTATACATATCAAATATAACAAAGGTGCCTATTTTACAATCGATTGAATATTATTGTGATAAATTAATGGTGTCCGATTGCTGGAAGTGTGAACGCAATTAATATTTTAAGCAACTCGTTCATTATAAATTTTTTAGGCTATCTCATCAGTAGCATCTCAAGTTGGCAGAAGGAAATGAGAACGGATCCTGATCATAAGTGAAACGATCTTTAATTTCACAATTCATTATGAAAATATTTTGGTCAATCCCTTCACAATTTGTCGTGATGCGTGCAAATTGAGAGAATGTACTTGTTTCGTAACACATCAAGATGTCTTTTAATTGAGACGTTGGCGTCGGTAGGTACAAGCAAAAACATAAAGTAAATGATCTTTATGTAGTCCCGTCCTATGCTATACTAAAGTAACTTTGTACCGTTTCTACGGTTTATTACTAACTTTATTATCTAATATAATATTCGTGAAATATAATACATGCCAGTTGTGGTAATAACAAAGGTATCCTTGCAATTAATATTAATTTTGCTTACCTCGAATTACACACATAATTTCTAAGCTAAGCTTTAGTTACGAAATTGGTATGTCAAAACTGCTCAGCGTGCCATAATCGTTGTTCCTTGATAAGAGACCACCGCGCCTCGTAATTAATAACGTGTTTGCAAATTATACTTCAACCGGTTGACAGTTAATAGGACCCCGGCACCCACCACTGAACACTTAAATTGCTTTCTCATTTCACGAACCATTTGATTGACGTAAACTAAAATTAGGGCTCGAGTATTACGAGCATATCTTCTATACTCTACCGCGTGTCGACGAATATTAACAGTATCCTTAAAATTACTCTTTCATCAATGAATGTTTCCTATTTGATTGCAACTACGAGAGCGTTAAGAAACTGCCTATGAAAATAAACGTTCGAGAATTAGCTTTGCGATTTCCTGATTGACCTAATAAACATGGATAAGTGGTGGTCTGCATTCGATCAAGTAATAATGGGGCCGCTTGAAGCTCCGCCACGACAGGGTGTGGTACGCGAAGTTTATTTTTACGGCATTGCGGCACGTGGATGGAGCATCTTGCCTAAATTATAAAGGATATAAACTCAAAAATTTACATACCATTCCAAAAGCGGCTGACCTAATAACACATGGAATGATTAGCGCGAGATACATCACGATTCGGGGAAATTAACGACGCAATTCAATAAAATTAAACGCTTTAAACGTCTTCTAAGAAAACGCGACTATGATATATGTCTTACCTAAATATTTCGACAGCCACTGTTTGAACTTTAAATAAACTTGATGTTTTCTTCGCATACAAAAATGTTTTGAAGTTTCAGTTTTAGTGGTTAAAGCGTGAGCGGACAAGTGTCTAGGTTTGAATTCCCGTGAGGACTAACTAAAAAAAAGTCTCGGTCTGACAAGGTACAGAAGGCTTCTTCTCCGTAAATAAAATCCATCAGTGAAACAGATGCTTAACGTATTTGCCCGATACCTCAAATCTAACACAATTATCATTTATTTAACGATAATTACGATAGTCAATGTCATGACCACTGAATTTAAATTTAATTTTAATAATGTAATATAAATAGATGCAGTGTTAAGGAAAAAGGAAAAGTTTAGATAAGTCCACTAATTACATTCAGTCATTAAGGAAACTGTTATATAATAATTATAGCATTTTTTATGATCAGTAATATTTGCTTACAGTTTCAGGCATTATTTTTGACACATCTAACGAAATGTAAATAAATATTTAATATCAAGCATTTTACCAACGTTTTCAAAAAGGAATATACTCAATACGAAATTTGATTTTTATTTTTATTGTTATTTTAGATTTTAGATAATTCTTAGTTCAAAGATTGAATTGCACATAAAATGTTAGTTTACTCAACCAACTTATTATTCAAGTCAAGTAAAATTAAATAATTAACTATAATAAGAATATAGGAAACTGGATAGCACTCCGTAATAATACCTCAATAATGTCGTGCAATTCCTCTTCGTGCACAAGCAAATGTCTAAATGCATACTTTCAAATGTCAATTTGTTCTACATCCATAAAGCACCACAATTTGTCGGCAAATGTAGGGAAATATCGCGTAGACAATAACCACAAATTACAGCCCCAAGGTGGGCGACTCGCGGAGCTGCATACACACCGATAAACCCCATTTTGTGAATTCGATTATCACTTTCTCCTGTAAGACTTAACGTTGGAAGTTTTTAATTCTTCAGTGGTGAGATTTGATAGAGAAAAAAATAAATAATCATATGTTGTATGTTACAACATTGTAAGAGTATCTCTATATCTTTATATCTTAACAATAACATTTAATTTACTTAAAATAACACTGACAGTGCTAATAATTGTTTGTTCTTGAACTTAAAATGTTTATTCTCAGTCTAGTTTCTCTCTGGCCCGCAGCCAGGCACTAATTTACTACCTTGATCCTATTCTCGCTCGGCAAGGCAAATGTATTGTGTTTTATGAACAGGAAGGCATCATTTACTCCATTGGGTATAATGTTGTTGAAGGACCGCAATAGACATAAAAACTTGAGCACTTTGTCAGTTATTCCAGGCTTGTAGAAATAAAGTGGAGCTTGGATGATCCCCCTGTTTCCCCAGTTTCTCATCGGGGACCTATTGACCTATTTCACTCGCTGAAATCACCCTTTGTGCGATTCTGTGTTTCTAGATATTTTGTGGTTTCATCTAAACTCTAGCCTTTACCATATATCTAGTAACCTGAATAACGACGGTTTGAGTTAAATTCATTATTATTTCAAAAACATTGTAAACAAATATTACAAATTACTATTTAAAAATTCTTTAAATTAAGAATCAACTTTAAACGTAACAATTTAACTTATAAGTATGTGCATAAATTAAAGATATAGATGTTCATTATTGTTTTGTTTTCTTATTTATAGGTATCAGATGCAATACAGCTGTCGGATCCGGCCAATTCTGCTGAAATACTCGCACGTTTACAAAACAATGTAAGTAGTGATATTGAAAACGTTTGAGCTTCGACACTAAAAAAGAGGGTACGCATAAAATTTTCCGGCTGACTTGATAAGTGGTAACATTTACTTTATTGAATTCAATTTATTTATATTAATTACCGTCAGAATTGCTTTCACAAATATTACCGCAGCTATTCTAAAGGTCAGGAACGCAATTCAACTTTAAGTCAATAGAACGTTAATTAAATTAAAGATTTTATATTCAATTCAGTTAGCGTTGCGGTGCATTGGATCTATTTAATAAATTTTAAAGATGGACAAACTTTATGCCTTATGGAATAGTGAAGTTATAGCAAGGATTTGGAGACGATAATCACAGTCCAAACATGCCGGATTCACACCGCCCTCATACCGCATTCCGAACTGTACGGTACGCTCCGTTTCCTGTTCAAGCTTTAAACAAACAACAAAAACAACTAAAACGATATTTACGTTTTATATTTCAGAGAAATGAAATAATGTTATTTTTAAATTATAAGTTAGAAATTAATAGGTAGGGATATGTATATGATTCGTGTTGAAAAATTCCGGACCTGGTAGTGCAAAAATTTTCACAAGGTTTCTGAGTTTATTGGCAAATATTGTTTTTAGTTTATGTAGAGTCGACGCTGCAGTTATTTAATTTAAACTTTTTAATTCTATTGACTTCTATTGACATAATATGAATGGCAGTTTATCAAGATTTAAGAACACTACCGATAGTTTAAAATGTTCATTAGTAATAACTATTTAAAATATAGTATATTCGTGACTCAAATTTTTTTTTTGTTAACTCTGAAGTAACATATATCGGTAAATTATGTACCTTACATGTTATCGTGAATGTTAGTAAATTTGCGGACTCTGTTTGTTTTCATAAATTGTTAAATAAGATTGACGCGAGGTTTGTTATTCCGCTACTAGTGCTCCGGTTTTAGAAATTTGTTTACAATCACAACGGAAGCTGTATTCCTTTTAATGCAATCAAGTCACGTCATTGAGTACAGTTCTATAAATTGAGCTAATGAAATGGTATTGAGATTTTTAAATACTGGAAGTTATAAAAGTCACCGTGCATATATGTACAGTAAAAGACAGCGTGATACTTTAACCATTAAGTAAACAAAATCAGCATAACAACGAAACCGTTCATCAATCAGTCGTCGCTTTAATATTTTCTATAGGTTATGAGACAAGCTAATGCTATCGAATAGTTAACAAAAGAGGGTTAGATGGACGCCGGTGTTGATTGATGTTAGCATTTTGGGTGAAGTAGTGGGGTGAGTTGATGTGTTGTCTTGGCGCAAAGGTGACATGACGTAGCGCAGAGGCGCGTGTCACGAGCATGAGCCCCGAGCAGTGCGCGGCTGGCGCGCGACCTGACCGCACTCTGCGGCGCACCTTCCGCTCTATGGGCGAGCCGCAAGCGCAACTATTCAAACCATTGTTTACCTTCATTGAATGACGCGAATTCGCTTTTGAGATTTAGTGAAAATGTACACTTACTATTATAAATAACATAGTGTTGATATACACTGTGAGAGAGTTTAACATGCATAAATTTATTCGTCTCATTTAAATAAGTGATGGATTAAAACAACAATAAGTCGCATCCCAATGTAAACCGTGACTTGCGGGGCGCCAACGGCTGTCACAATTATAGAGATGAAGCTATTCAAGAGGAGGCTGTCATTCAGCGAAAATAAACAGAAACGAGTTTCCCGCACGGAGGATCCTTTTGAAGATGAGGTACCTACTTTATAATAGAGCGAGTGCTAAGAAACTGTGAAATAAAAGCCTACAAAGCTTATCATATAAATTGCAATATTATCTCGGCTGAGTTTAGCAACGCTCATGAACTGAACAAACGATTGCTCATTCGTGGACGATTAGTTACAACAAACATTACCTGGGACCTGAGTACCCGTGTAACACCACTAATTAATAGTTTACTGAGTAACTTTATTTAACCTATGCTGTTAAATATATATTACCTCATTAGAAGTCAGCGTAACGCGTTACTTCGGTCGTTGTACGAAATAAATTGAAAGGCAAGGTTATCTTATCAAAGTCCGCGCTACACGGGTCGCTCCACCGCTCTTGCTTTTTTCGCGAAATCGTTAGCATAATTTGCATTGAAGATGGTTTTTTGTTCACAAATAGTATATAACATTATTATTATTAATATTTTTACTAACTTATGGTTAGAAAACTATGTTTTAACAATTTGTAAGCCTTAAGTAATTCAACCAAGTTCTTCATGATCAATCAGCATTGTTACTTTGATTGTCCATATACTCACAAGTAAGATAGTAGGCACTTCTATTTTTGTTATTCTTCTATTATTAGAACAGAATAGAATAGAATTCATCGTTTTAAATAAACATCGTTGAAAAAAAAATGTTTAAGTACATAGGTACACAGTTAATTATTGATCGATATGAGTTAAATTTATATAAAAATGCCTTGTTTAATACAAGGAATTCAAGGGCAAAAGCAATAAGAAACCGGACGGGAAGCAAAAACAAGGGGACCAAGAACGTTCATATCAATAGCAGTAATCGTGTTTCTAGTACGGACTGACCAATTGTCCTTGGCCCCTTGTTTGTGCAACGTGTTCTATTAGCGATGTTTGTGTTTAATCTGCTTTAAATGATATCGTTTATCAGTAGCAAGTAAACACACTGGAGAACGCGTGAAAACTGAAAGTATAACTAAACCTTGATAGCATTATCGTACATCGATATTTGTCTGGCTCCGAAAGATTTTACACTTTCTCCTATAAGATTGTTGACGGTGGTAGATGGATTAGCTGCCAACATTCATATTTATGTGCTAACAATTGTTTACACATCATCCATTTCTTATACCTTGTTTGGCAGCTCACTGTAACCCTCACATAAAATAAATCTTTATTTATGCTTTTAATATACTTAATAATAATGCAAAGTTGAAGGTTTTGTTTGTTTGAACACGATAATTTACTATTTTAACACTTTCTAAAATTCTTTTACCGTTTGATATGTACGTGGTCCCTGAGCTACTTTAGGCTAAATGTTTACGGGCGAAGCTGGGGCGGGCCTGTAGTTTAATATGTAACTGTAACCTATAATTACCTATTACCCGGGAGTTTATTCAGTCTAGTGTATATCAACTGACACACGCAACATCTTCCGCTTATCTGGGATTACTATCTGCGCTCTAATACCTTAATTAATTATTAAAATATTTTTTTTTGCCTACTTATGTAAGTTTTTGTATATCGCAAACCTGTGAAGCAATACCAAAATAAACAATATAAACCAAGGCTTTTCGTAGATAAGCTGGCACAAACTGATATTGTGATATTCAATAGACAACCAGAAATAAATTATTTATAATAAAAGTTATACGTTACTTATACGTTTCTAACGTCTCAGAATTTCATAAAAGGCATTAATCAGTATCCATAGTTTTGGTTAGGACAAACCTATTTTATTACTCTATGTTTAAATTTAAATTTACGAGGCAAATAAGTTACAGTGCACTGTGCACTGTGCATCCGTTCATATTTTACGAGTTTACTTACCTTACATTGAATAGTTTTCTACGAATAACACCTAGTGTTAATACAACACCTCAGTGTGACTATCCGTTTTTCATAGTCTAGTTATTATCAGATTTACTATAGATGTATAGTAACTTACATGTTTTTAAATCGACTCGCAGCAAATACTAACGTAATTTCGCTAATGTATGTTCTCTGCTCAAATATCCGTGATGACTAGAAAATTAAATGAATTCATATTTATTTAATCAGTTTACGTATGCAAACTAAATTCTAAGTGTAGTTCAAAAGTAATTTAAACTCACTCTTACCAAAGCACACAATTTCCCTACTTCCAAGTAAACATGAATGATTTTCAAGTTGACATCTTCAAACATTTTATCTTATCATAATTTAAGCGAACACAAATTTTGACAAAGAAAGTTGATTAGCATAATTCTCTTTGAAATGTGTAAATAGAGCTTTCACGTAGTTTTAGTTTAATAGCTATTAAATCGTAATAAGTAGGTAAATCATTTATACATTCAGCAATTCATCAAATGCACCAAGTTCACCAAATCATCGAGAGATCTGCTGTAGGTACTGTCTATTCTACTAAGGATATAGGGACATTGTTTACCAATTCTTGACCACAAAATATATCAATAAAAAAATTAATAATAGTATGTATCAACATCGACATATATTATAGGTATAACTTGGAACAATTATTTTTATCGTAAGAAGTTAAGATTTACGGAGACTATAATTTAAGAGGTGTTCCGCTAACCGCGCTTCGTTCCCGCCGAATTCACAAATGTGTAATATGTATTAACATATTCATGTATAGAATGTTATATGTATGTAATAAAAACTTCATTATTGACTATGAACATAACATTTATTAGTTCATATAAAATGGATAATCTCACGGAAACACGCTGAAAGTAGGAACGAAACGTTAAGTGTATGTATACAGAACAAACCCACGCAATTACGCACATATGTGAGAAATAACCTTTTCGTTTATGTATTTGTTATAAATACATGAGATAGTTTTCTCGTTCTAAATAAACTTTTACAGGATCAAAGAGAAATTATGGGTTAAGATTTAAATGGAAATGGTATCCCATAACCCCAATAAATTTAATATTATGTATATTGTAATTTATTCATGCAAAAAGTTTATACGTACTCATTTTCATAAAATCGTTAGACCCCCATAATACCCGTAGTTTTAAAAACTTTTGTAGTTGAGAAATTTTGAAAGAATAGAAAAATTTGATCACGAGGCAGGATTCGAAAATTTCGATTACTGTGGCAGGATCACGGGTGGCCGAGAGGCTAGGCGTTGCTACGGTTAGGCAAGATACGCAGGTTCGAATCCTGCCTCGTGATCAAATTTTTTCTATTCTTTCAAAATTTCTCATTTATAAAGCATTTCAATGCTATAAAACTAAAAATTAAACTTTTGTAGTTATCTATAGCCAAACCGGTAGCTAAGAACATACTTTAGTTAAAACTTACACTAACTTTGCCCCGTTTGAATTGTGATAATAAAAAAGTAGTACTAAGAAAATATACTTTATGTAGAGCAAATTCCATCTAAAATGTGCAGAATGCATCACGTCTTGATATAGATACTTTTAAAAATCAATGCTGGAGTCTAAATATAATATATATACATAAAACTAATAACATATCAAATGTGACTGACTGACTGATATAGTGATCTATCAACGCACAGCCCAAACCATTGGACGGATCGGGCTGAAATTTGGATGCAGATATATGTAATGACGTAGGCATCCGCTAAGAAAGGATTTTGATAAATTTTGCCTCAATGGGATATCATAGGGACATAGGGTATGAAAACTTGTACCATCAAAATTTTATTGAGACCGCGCAGGCGAAGCTGCGGGCAACAGCTAATATAGACATAGTTTTATAGCCCAAAGCGAACATATATTTACTAGACAAATTATTAAAACGTTATCTTTTATATTTTATACAACACTTG
This sequence comes from Zerene cesonia, assembly GCF_012273895.1. Lineage (NCBI taxonomy): Eukaryota > Metazoa > Arthropoda > Insecta > Lepidoptera > Pieridae > Zerene > Zerene cesonia. The sequence goes on along the minus strand of NC_052102.1, from coordinate 5,500,946 downwards.
CAAACGATGCACCATATCATACGTACTATCTTATCTCGGAAATAGTAAATCGAAGCACTATATTTATGCAACAATGTTTTTAAAGATAATAAATTTTGAAATATTTATCCCATAAAGTGAAACAGTAAACAGACACGTGCGGTATTATTTAGTTATTTTAACCGATGTCATTTATTAGTAAAATTTGATTGCCATATAGGCTTATCAAGAAGATAAATGATATTAAATAATTTCGCTGAATATTTTCCTATTACGTCGTCCGTAACGTTCTTATGTAATAGTGTACAGAATCTAACGACTTACCCTTAATGGCAGCTAATAAAAAATCACTTGAAAAATGCAAAATAGAGTGTGCGTTTTAATTGTTTTATAAATGAATTTTTACGTTTCATAGCTGTCGCTTTTTATATTTGTATTCCAGGTTTTCCAGACACTGTAAATAGGTATTTTTCTATCTTTTCTTTATCTAGATTTTTCATGTAAATCGACTTGATCACACAATCTTGCTGTACAAAGAAGAGCAAAGCTTACCGTCAGAACGTGACAAGGAAATTAAGGACATCTTGAGACGTGATCGATCTGCGATCATAACTCAATGTGGGAGTCATGGACTCACGCCAGATTCCTCCATCTGAACGGAGATCAATGTTTTCTAGGTGCGCCACTAACAGAATTGCGTGTCTAACCTCCAAACAATCGAAGAATGGTGTTCATTATCATTTTAACACGGATATGAAAGTGTTCGTTAGTCGTGAGGGTTTGGAAGAGCTCATGACACTCGCTAATAGTATCTCTAATTATACACTTCGCTTTTTACACTAACTCAATTTGCGACGGTCTAATGTTAAGACAAGAGTTGTTTTCACCGAAAGAAATTACTTATTTACACAACTTAATAGCACTTTTGTATGTGCAAGAATTAATTACCATTAGAATACGTATGTTCTTAGCATATTAAATTATATGAATGAGGCGGTATCAGGAATCTAATATTGTCCTGATTGAATTTCGGTTATAGCTAATGGCTACGTGGTATAGTTTTAATTAGGCCAATAACTATTTAACAACTACAAATACACAAGTATAGCAAAACCAAATATATAAAGATAACTATAATCCAATATCGAATATAATTATATTTAAAACACGTCTGTTTTGGTACAGGACAAAGCAAGATTTACGGACACAAGTTGGCAAATCCATCGAACCTGGTCACGCAATGGGGATCCACTTCCCGTGTCTCCGCCGCCCGTGCGGACGGAGCAAGCAAAGCAGCAGTCAGCCGTCACCATACGCGAACCACAAAGAGATGATCAAAATGGCATTTACGACACAATTACGGTGAGTTCCAAATATTGTAAATATAATTGAGTGTGTTGGTAATTCAGAGTTCAGACGAATGCTACATATTTTTTTAATTAGTTCTTTTTGTAGTTGCTACGTACGTCGTTCTTTAACCCCAAATGGGCGGTTTTATAATTTTTACGTCAATGTCTGTCTGGGGAGCGCAGCTCTCAATGAGATTATGTATTTATTTTTATTTGAAAGTACATTTTCTTGCGGTCTCAAAATTCTTAGTTATGTTTGATTAATATCGGCCCATCAGTGTAAGAGTATCTATCAGCCATCAGAACTCTTTTCCAAAATGATTTGTTGCATTTATTGCTATTATTTAAATAATCAATATTACCTAGACATAACGGTTTTAACGTGATACTCTAACTGTCGTATGAATTATGAAATATTGTATTAAGTAAATCAATTCAATGGAATGTCCACTATATAGAAATTGTGAACGTGTGTGAGTCTACATTATACTGCAGGAACTAACCATTCAGTGCTCAGATTTGCGTTAACTGATCGTAAATAATAATCGACAAGTCCAGGGCCGTTGCGGTATGCAGTGTGCTGGCTAGCTTTGATTTTCTACTTCCCGCTGGTTCACTAATGCACCTTAAACTCAGAGCTAGTGTTTTGACCCAGGGTTATTGCTCTGCAATACGTATCTTTCGATATGTTTATTCGTTAATGATTGCTTTATCTATAATAGACATTGTGATGAAGATTATTAGGAAGCACCACATTTAATCTTTAGGAAATGTGAATAATACAATACAAATTTGTTTAATATTTGTTAATTATACTATGTATACAACAAAAAGGAAGACCATGATCTATTCGCACTCTAACATACTTATAACGTTATGAAATGATGTCATTTATTTATGCGCCAGTGTTTTCATAATGCAACAGGAGTGATAAAATCGTACTAATGATATGTCTAGCAACGTGCATAGCGTATAAATTTTATGTGTATGGTAACAATTATACATATATTAGTGTAATTGCTGTATTAAATCACAGTAAGTTAATTTTATAGAAATGCTGGTTAAAATTTTTAGTCTCGTTTCATATAGCTGTATCACTCAAAAGTCAAGATTAAAAGCCAAGACATTAAAAAAAGATATTTTTTAAACATGAAATAAAGTTCCAGTACCAACATGTGAGACACGAACAATCAGATCATTCCCAATTTACCAGACACTGATAAATATCAAAGCAGACAATTTAATTCACCATGTTAAGTGAATCTTTTATTTTTATTCTTGAAAGAATAATGACCCAAACACTGTTCGTTTTAAGTGGCCAAAGAATGGATAAGAATAACATGTGGTTATGTTAAACTTCAAGTTTTAACGCTTGATATTTTGTTTTTAACTGAACACAATATAAAAATAATAAGTATACCAACTCTGCCTTTTACTTTGTTAAATATGGGGTGATCATTCAACTTATATCAACGAATAGATATATTTTGACGTCGATATTATTGATTTGCGGGAATCACATTCATCACGATGACCCCATACACACGAGTAATGGAGTAATTGTGTCTATGAGTAACTGATGGTCGACTGAAGACCTTCTTCCGATGCGCTAATGTGCCTATTAGCGGACCTATTCATACATGTTAAATAGAGTAATACAACGTATTATGGGTGGCTCTCCTACATAGTATATAAAAGAGTAGCTCTTTGCATCTGTCTGATTTTCGTCTAATCTCTATCAACCGTACCTTATACCACCTAATGAGCGATAGTAGATGATTTCCCAATGGTTAAAAAGTAGTAACCATAAAAATAACTTTCATGACCGCTGTCAGACAAATTTTTACATACAGATAAGATATTTACTTACATTCTCAGTATAGATATTTACCATGTTATTATAAATTATGTTTTATATCTACATGTGAACGAAATATATTGTCAAATAAAATAAAGCACAATAAATCAGCGCGACACGGGTAAAATGAATAAAAGATACGAGATAAAATAAGAGTTTGTTTCAGCATCTGAAGTCGGGGCTGAATAATTTAGGATGCGAGTGAAGGTCAGAGAGTAAGTGAATTCTGCCTACACTTACTATATCTGTTATACGAAAACTGGAATCTTAAATACGTTGCATTAAAGAGTACAATTGCTAGAACTAAGACGGTTTCTTTCGATAATATGTAGACTCACTTTAGTATTTCGGAAGATAATTTGTAATTCTCCCTACAAATATGTAAATGCCAGCATACAAGAAGTGTTCACCATTTTAAAGGACACATTTTAATTCTAGTATCATTCAAACTGGATACTTGCTTTCAATGAAGAGTGAGGCAATACGAGAGACTTAGTAAATGCCTTTACTGTTGCAAAACAATCGTACTTAAAATACATTGACACACAGAGGTGTGACTTAAATAATAAAATACTTCTAGAAACCTAACATATTTGCTAGATAAATATGCAGTGGCCATTATATAACTGTGTTTATATATTCCGGGGAACAAGAAGCGCTATAACGAGTGTTTAGAATTTAAACGCTACTGAGGTCTGCCAGGGTCGTCTGCGAGGCTAAGTATATAGATATTTTATTACCTATTCATTTATAGACATGATCTCATTACTCTGACATCTACCTAAAGTATAAATAATCCGGTAATCTATGATTGGCATTTTCTAGTTTTAAATATATTTGCATGTTAAATACCAAGGACGAGTACTCATTACATTGATTCTAATTCCTATTTTATCTGCTTACGCTTGTGGTATTATTAAAGGCGCTTATTGAATTCGTTTATTTCTACAACGTTTTTACATTCAGAATGTTAGTGTTGATTTGAATTAAATATTATGTTCTCATTCCATAATACTCGGGTACCACCAGAAGGAAAATACCCGGTCTTTTGGAAGGCTTACGTGGGGACACAGGTCCAACACGCAGAGGCCCTTTGAGAATTTAATGTGTTGTGGGATACATATTATGTATATTGTTGATATTTGTTATATGGCTGACATTGTGAATAATTAAACGATTTATCATTAGTATATTAAACATTCTAATATATATTCAATGCCGTTTAAAATTGATCACCGTACTGAATTTAATGGTTTCCTGCAATATATCCAATAAAGCCTTACGTTAATAATATTAATACTAAAAAATATATGAATCAGATAAAACAAACGGGAGTTCATATTTACAATTCGTTAGTGTTCGCGATATGATGGGACCACCCGTGGTACAAGCAAAGATATTCATCGCATCAGGTGTCATCGATGGGTCTACAGCACCTCTCCCTGTTTGCCTGTTAGCCATGTCACTATAAATAAATTTCGACACTCAGACAATGGCTGCTGTGTCGTAAAACTTTCGGTTGAATAATGACTACAGTGTTATTCTTGACAACCACTTTTCAGCAAGGTAGCATCTCGTTTATACAATATATGATTTATTCGAAGTAGATTTTGGATACTTTTATGTATGATATTTAAAAATTGTACGAGATAAGCTTAATATGAAATAATTTTGATGGAGAGCTCTGTGGATAGCACCTCGGAATTATAATAGAAAGTCAGGAATTGTGGTCCGAACAAGCGTGCAAGAAATTAATTGATTTTATTATGCAGATACGTATACATATTACGGCTCAAAACAGTGCAGGAAAAGATCGTGAGGAAATCGCCATGTCAAAAAATCAAAAAAGTTCGACGACATGACGTTACATCTGCCAATCCGCACTTAATCATGGCCTGAACCCTTATAGAAATAGTTTTTGGATTTTATATTCTTATGAGTGAAAACTTTTTCCCAAGATTATCTAAACTGGCTGAAAACATAAGCATCAAAAATGCTTTCCGTTTTCAACTCTTATAGTTGTACTTGAAAAAAATAAATTCGGACTTTTGATATGGATCAATAGGCGTGATTAAAACAAATTGTTATAGACAAAAACTGGTTATCAAAGGGGCCGCGGAGGCGGGATAACAGATCTGGCTTGAGCAAATCGCGAACCTTTCTCACGGTATACCTCGATATCATTTAATATCCCAAGGCGAAGGCGCCATATCGTTTCTATATTTTAGGAAACCATAAAATAAATGTAAAAACTGATGACATCACTCACGTTTTTACTATGCATTCAAGAATGAGAATATATTTTATGTAAGTAATAACAATACCTATAGATACAGCATTTCCTATTCAACATTTTTATGTTAGTAACACTATTAATCATGCAAAGCATTATATGTTGCAAATAGCTCACAGAATTTCTTTTGATATAATCACGGAATTAATACATACAAAATCAGAAAAATGCCTCTGAGTCTGAACTTGTGTTTTTACAATTGTATCCAATCCACCAACATTATAAAACGAATAGATTTAGTTAAACAGGCAATACAATAACAAATGGATTAATGACCCTATTCTACATATATCAGAGACTGTGAATTAATTGTTGCTGCATGCAATTTATTTTCTTTTCATACAGAGGCTTACACAATACCTAACATTTTGAATTGTGTACCTCAATAATATAAAGTACCAGTTTAACTTCTTTAAAATAGACATGTATTTGGTTTCAGAGACTTATATGTAAATTACAGATATAGTTCGAGTAAATATTTATACTAAGATGTGTTCCGGAACATTACGCCTTTTAAATGATTTTATGTTTACTTTTCTATCTCACGGTATTTGTTTTACGTCTAAGGATATGCCACTAGTTTATTTTTAACAATATTGTGTGAATGCATCATTATTAATTAATCAATTAATCAAAATCGTAGTGGCAAATATTATACTTGTAAATAATATAATAAGCGTTGGTTAGTATAAAATTACATTTTAAATCATACTGAGTAGCACAACCAAGCCTTATATCAGGCGTCATACAGGAAAACTAAGGGTCGTTTGAAATATTATATTAATTGCAAATTTTTCCGTGATTCAATCAGTTTTCTATCTCAATGCATTTAGAAAGTTCCCTGAATTAATTGCTTCGTCTATAGCCTTTGACTTGATAAATTATTGAGTAGTTAATACGGTTCGTTAGAATTGCGACGAAAGTATGAGTTGACATATAAAGTTATATACGCCAGAACAGCCTTCGGCAAACTGATCGAATGAGATACGTGATTGGCATACACGAGTTGCCCTTTTACTTAGGTGGGCATCGGAGATAGGCCCAAGCCGTGAGAAATTTCTCTATGTATTTATAAGAAGTTAAATAGTGTTAGGAATTCCTAATAGCTATTTTTATTTATTCGATTTGTGCTCAATAAAGCTTTTGGGTGCTTTAACGTGCAAGAAACTTATTCAATTGAACATAAAAAAATGCCCTTATTAAACATTGCATAGTATGTATTTTAAATATTGTCTCAGCTAAATGTTTAAAGATTTTAATGAGTATATTACAAGATATTCAAATTCTTAATACTTTAATCCGTTTAAAATAAATTAATAGACTTCATCAATATAATCACTTTTATCTGGTCATATTGGTAGATGGTAAGTACACCGAAGGCTCAAACATTTACTGTTTGATTTATGTAATTCAGGACAACTAATTATAATAGTTATTTAAGCTACCCAGCTGGAATACCGGTATGGTTGCCTACCTTACGATAGTATAATACTAATGGATTATAAAATGGCAATAATAAATAAGCTAAGATCATACAGTGTAACTAGGAAGATATGATATAAAAGTGGTTTCGAGTTTCGACCGACATTAAATCTAAAATGATGCTTCCGTTGTTTTATATAAATTAATTAGAATAATAGATCATAGAATAGACATGTCTGTAAATCATAGAAATAAAAACATGTCTGTAATTAAGGGTAGATCAATCAACTGCAACTACATAAATTTTTCTAATAGTACCATTATAGTCCACACCATATTTAAAATTCACCAGGATCTAAAAAAGACTCACTTAATTTATAATAATATACAGAAACAAGTGTTGAAAATATTTATCTTTAATAGTTATGCAACAATACATTTTAGTAACCTTAATTGGTTAACTATTAGTTGGCAACCCTACGTCCGATGCAGCTAGCCGCGGCCTGCGGGAACACGCGCGTATGTTTACGGAAGTGCCCGCGCCGTGCTCCGGCCTCAATTTGTGAATGAACTATAGCAGTTGCGTAATATTATCTTTATACCTTTGGCTTCTGTGAATATTGGGCTATGTTCAGTTCAGCAAAGTGCGTAACGATTTATATTCATCAATGTTCAAGTCAATATTTATTACTTACATTGTATATTAGTGCTATGTAATGGACAAATTTGGATAGGAATAATAATATTTTCTTAAATGCGCTATTATTAGTATGTTATACGTTATACTATAATTAAGAGTTAGATTGCTCTTGCGAGAAATAGGACTAACCCTATTACCTAGCAATCAGCAAGCTGAAGGTTATTGTATACAATTTACATGAGTGTTAAAATAACATTACAAATCGTAATACTCATCGGCTAACAGTAAAAAACATTACTACGTGAGGTCATTAAGGCCATAATTACTTAGCTTATGTTTGTAATGCAATAGTAAACTCTTTGAAAAGTACCGTGGGGTGCGAAAATAAGATGACGGTTGCCTAGTAACGCGCGGCGTCAGATCGGCGGCGAGACGGCGGTGCGGTGCAGACGCCTCGCCAGTGCCCGTGCTGCCTCTCCCGGAGCCACGTTGGTTCCTGCGCCATCATAAGTGTTATCCTTAACGGTGACGGTTTTACGTGAACCGAAGTTCCCAACGTAAATCAGAACTGTTTTAAGTGCAATGTAAAGTGGTGTAATCTATGACATTTTTTTAAATCCTTTTTAGAAATTGCGTTAAAATTTATAAAGTGAAATATTTTAAATACATAATATTTTAACAAGTTACAGTGTATCTAGATACTTGTTTTCTTTTCATTAATACTGTAAATAATATACCTTCGTAATTAGTGGGGAATAAGTGATTTAGTTCATATTACTTTAATTTTATTTTATTATCTCATGTAGAAATGTCTGAGACAATTAAGACAAGAGAATGAAGCACTAAGATTACGTTTGATAAGATATACCATTCTTGATAGCCTTAGTCGCATGCAAATTACATGTGCCACTTCAGTTGTGCAAATATAATGAATATAGTTTTCGTTTATTGTATAAATTGTAGACGGATACGATACAATAATCTTATAGGTGAGATATTGGTAATTTGAGGCACTAAACGGTTAATGCTTTAGTGTTATTGTTTCTATTTTAGACTAATCTTTAATGGATAAGGTCATAATTCAATACCAATGTTTTGTTTCAAAGTTTTGAGAGTAGTAAAAGAAACACGCGTCACTTAAAATAAATGAAAGGCGTAAAACAACGGAGATATGAGAAGCTGAAGACTGAACCATTCGTACTTTTATCGACAGGACAAATAGAAAAACATAAACAGCTGGGGCGCAATGAAAAGGATCTTAGAGACGGAACATTCAGTGACCGCTCACTTTCATAGATTTGACGATCTTTTATTTAGATGAGCCCCACCCCCAAGGTTGTTAACCCTCGTATGTCAGACGAAGCTTAGAAAGGTCAGGGTTATACGAGGGGATAAATAGCTTTAAGTTAGAATAGTTTCAAAAATACAATTTCAAACTGTTAATTATAAAATTATGTAAAGCATGTATCATTTCATGAGCCTGACAATTTTTTAATTAAGAATTATTATATCACCTAATTCTACTTGATGATTTTAAATTCGATTACTCGAACAACTTTTTTTTATACAATACAAAATAATATTACTCAAAGTAACAGTCAAGTAAAAGTTTGTAGGTATTGAGATACAATACATGCGTGCAGTAAATAAAGTGTCGCAGTGCAGGAGCGCATGCCCCTTACTACGGAAGTCCTGTCCCTCCAATTTCGTACATTTCCTTTCGATATCAGCCCCAAATACATTTAGTCATGTTGCTATACAATCATATCAGTTTTGTTTATAATTAAGCATAAAAACATCATACGAAAATAAAAATAGATACAAATGAAATAGAGTCTAATATAATTATAGAAAACGTGGAAAGATTGATTCGGTGAAAATATTAATCCCCAATTACATTTAGCCAAACTATGTAAAAGATGAGGTGTTATGTGAAAGGTGATAAAGGATGCGTCGTATATCGCGTTCATGCGACGAAGGCGACGCTGCGCGCGCGCTGCACCGGCTCGCATTCGCGCTGTGGAGAGCGGCGTTCCACCTGCAACGGGAACCTGACCGGGGACACCGCAAACACAAACACGTGATGACGGTGTGTGGGTCATTAGTTCTACTCTTTGTTAGCTCTACCCGCTCCATCGAATAGAGTCGAATAGGGCCAATGTTCAGCGTATATGGGAACAGACGAGTCATTAGTTAAACTTAAACGTATTTTATGATAAAACGACACAGAGATATACCGATAGATAGCGCCAATTAGCATTGAGCATTTTGATACATAAATAAATAATCAACAAGGAGGTTCGAAATGTCTTATTTAACTATTAAAAAAATCGCCTCATCAAAGAAATATAATCATAAGATCTATATTCTACATCACCTAATATACAACACATACAATCAAAAGTGGAAATATGTATGTTCGAGGCGTTATGTGCAGTATGCAGGAAGGCGCATTCCACGCGAGCTCCGCTGAGATCTGCTCAATGATAAGATTAAACCAATTCCTAGGGATTGCTGTTCACAATACGCGCCGGGTTTGAAACGCAATACGTGCTTCATTTACATACAACACACAGGAAAAACAACATTGAAGGTGCTTACGTAATTATTTACGTGATTTAAGATCGAAGTGCACGATTTTACTGTAACCGATGGAGTTACGTTTTTCAAATATGAAATATATTATACTCCATATTAATTTCACGTTTACTTCCACAAAAACACATGAAAAGCTAGAGTACAACAGTTTATAACGTATACTATAAACTTAAATGCAATATCCTATTTTATGATACTCCGATTAATAAGCTATAAAAGTATTTACATTATGCTGTAAACGTTCATTCACTGTTTATATGGAAAGAACGCTTTAATATGAAAGATAAGTTTTGGTTTTGTACATAACGGTAAGTTAGTCGATGCTCTATTGCAGTTAAAATAATTAGCCTCTAAACCCTTGGTAAAGCTGCAATAATCACTTAGGCCACACCTAGCTATCATTTATCAAACTGACCCTTCGAATATACGTGATTATGTTCCCTTCATGGCAATGCGCCAAAGTTTTTTTAAATATAAAGTGAAATTTATTCTCACTAAAGAGCGTTACATAGCTATTAATTAATCAAACAAGCTTACTTTCTTCATTAATTAACCAATTAGTTGTGGCAATATAACGTATCCATGTGAAAAAGTATGAATCTTTAAAAATATACGTACATATATGAAATCTCGCTTCTGTCGATTTTGAAAGACATTCAAATCGTATTTATAATACCAACTGTCAGTTGGCGGCGCCAGTGTTTACAAAAAGTGATGTGGATAATATTACTTCTAAAAAATTTATATTTAATATCATTTGACAAGTGACCTTGTCTCTCGATATCAGCGCATTATTATTACAATTATATTGAATATTCTTATCTTATTTTGTTTCAGACTAGAGCAGTCAGCGCCCCGGCCACACCTGGAGCTCCGACTTTCGCAAGAGAATACGTAAGCACTTTTTACTTTATCTTTGCTATTGTGTAGTTCTTAACTAAGGTTGCTCAATGTTTCGGACAATGCATATCCGTCAATTTAGGACAAACGAAACCATTACAGTAGCCATTTCAACTAAAAACGCCACGAGTATCCGTTTTTATGGGGCTTTGCATATTAAAGAAGCTTATCGTAAAATACATGATTGTAAACTGTGATCCAGTTTAGGTGATTATTTTTGTAGATATTACTTTTGTAGTAGAGTCACAAATGATTGGATTAACGGCAGAATGAACTTAGTAGAGGCGTCGCTTTGCGTTTACTGAGTGCCCAAGCACAGTTTGTGTCACTTTCACGGAGTTTAGTTATGTCGCGCCTACGACGTTATGTGTTTGATCTACTAAATAAACATTGTACTTGACCAAAGAAAAGCTTAAAATGTAGAGTTCCTCTGCATTAATAATTTTATATGGCCTATAGGAAATTAAGACTTTAGTAGGAACCAATAAATTGTGTTGAATAACGACAGTATAAGTGTAGTTATGATCGGAAATCATTTAACAAATTGAATTGACCATTTTATTCAACTAAATTAGCTTTCATTATTTGTAGTGAATACTGAATACTAGAAGTATGCGACTTAACAGTTTTGTTGTCTTTTAGTTAGATTAATAAATAATGCGTGGACATTTTCAGGGTGGTCCTCGTTCAATAAGTTACCCAGGCGGCGGCAGTGGGCCGGCGTCGCGGCTCGACCTCTGCTATGTCGCGGAACGAATGCTGGCTTTACACTTGCCTCACAGAGATGCACAGGCCGAGGCGCAAGCCGCGCATATGCTGTCCAACAAACACGGGGAACATTTTATGGTAACTAATTGTTTTTGTGTCGATACTAGATTCAAATTAATTAACATGAACTTCCATAATAATGTGTTAGTGTGTATATAAACATCTACTTTTACATATTATGTGAAACCGAATCGTTAAGTAATTATTTATACCCACTAATTTTGTTAAAAATGAATACACGAAACATTTCGGTGTATAAAATGTTGTAAGGTTATCTACAGGTATTATGAAATCGCATCTAGTTATTTTTAGCGATATTGATAAAGCTGATTACATTCTTTACGTAGACATAATTTGTGTTGTAATCTTAATAAATAAATTCGGATCTTTGCCAAAACAATTGCGTGATAGATTTTTTGCCAACGGCTGAATACTTTGGTAGAAAACGAAGTAAATGATCAAAGGCAATATAAATATTCCAGGTATTCGAAGTGAGTGGGGACGCATCGGGAGACGCGCGCACGGCCCGCAGCGTGTTTGGGCGCGCGCGTTCGCTGGGCTGGCCTGGCGACCTCGCGCCGCCGCTCGAACGCCTCTGTGCGGCCTGCAAGCATATTGAGAGCTGGCTTGCTGCACATCCCAAAAATGTCGCCATATTACTCGCTTGGTAATTAATTTGTTTTTTTGTTGCTTGCTGTTCGTATTTAGAAAAATGTTGCGTACATAAGAATCATTATTCTTCTACCAAGGACTAGCATAGGCATGTTGTAGGTTTGTTACCTAAATCAAAAGTTATAATTTTTCATAAAAAGTGTAGCTTGAGAAAAATATGCGCTTAGTAGTATTTATATCTGATAATATCGTTTTTAACTGTGGCAAAAGGCTGAATAACTCTCGAAACATCATGAAGAAATATATTTTGTTCATCATAATTCTACGTAAGTGACTACTAAATGAATGTGGGTGACACAATAGATAGCTGCTGTGCTTAATGTTTTTAATGAATGCAAATATTCAATATATTATTTCACTCCTCGGATAATCTGCATATAAACGATGATTCATTAACCGCACCAATATGACGCAATTACAGTTCACAACCAATATAATTAATATCCGTTTTTCCGTAATGTTTTTGATTAAATACATATTTCACAGATAATATTGATGATGGTTTTGGACTTAGCTTAAGTTCTATGTTTAGGGACCGATTTTGTAATAAATTGTGTATTATGCATAATTTGCATTGGAGATATTTTCTTTACAAGTCTATTTTACTAACCTCAAAATCTTCAGTATTTTTGAAAAAATTGCTATCAATTTTTCGAATATCGTACAAAAAATACGGTAATTTTTAAGAGTAACTTTCTCTAATCAAATAGAAATAGATAAATAACGTGTTGTTTCAAAATGTTTAACGTTGAATTAATAATTTAAAGGGGTAATCGCGAGCGGCTTGGCGTGCTGGTAGCAGCATACATGCATTACTCAGCGATATGCGGCGCGCCCGAACATGCGCTTGACCGCTACGCTATGCGGCGCTACCTAGACGACCGCGTGCCGGTCTTTACGCTGCCTTCTAACAAACGGTACGTGTGCTTGATCTTACTTATATATGCGATCGCCTAACTTATTTATTCAAGCTGAATTGAAACTGAAACATAATACACCCTATATTATGTTCTAATTAAAATAGGAGTATAACTATGAACGCTCGAAACTGGATCTAAACTAAAATAGTTTTTATGGAATTAGAATTTCAAATGGTGGATAGCAATAGTTGACGGGTAGCAGATTTTCTTTGACAAAGATGTTTTGTTTTCATTTTAGATATATCGACACATTCGCGGGTTTGTTGGCTGGTCAGATAAGGGTGAATTCAGCGCCCCTCCACTTGACGCATGTCAGTGTTGCGGGCTCACTCGCAGCACCCTCCACTCCTACCATCGCCTTCCTAAAGATATATGAAAACTACACCTGCGTTTATACTTCAGGTAAAACTCTATATATATATACATATAGTCTATAATCACTTGTTCATTTGGAGGAATCACATTTCAATGTCACTAGTTGTAATAAAGCACGGTTACAAAACTGTTGGGACCCTTCTTCACTAGAAAGCACGCTGTGTCACTTTGTATATTAGTCTATCACGTGATGGTATACAGTTGATTGGTGCATTAGCAGACAATTGTTAATATTATAGGTAACTTATAACTATGGATAGAGTCTTATAGAACCCTAACCTTAAAAGATACTTCATGTATTGAAAGGAACGTTTGTTATATTAATGCCTTTCATCAGAATTTGAGTTCAGAAACACAGCCTTTTGTAAATATTTCCTAGGTCTGTACATGGTAAACGGCGGAGGGTGGACGGTTGGCGTGGGGCGGCTCGCCTTACGCGGTGACGTGCTGGTGCGCGCGTACCGGCGGCCGGCGCACGCGCACGCCGCGCCGCGCCACCTCGTGTTCGCGTGTCAGTTCCACACCTGCGCCGTCGCCGACCACACGCTCTCCTTCACTAAGCTACAGCTAGACCACGCTCTGCATGGTAACTATAACACCTAAGAGCGCGTTTTGTTTATGAGCGTTTTGGGTAAAATTGCTTCTGCATAACTCAAAATAATAAATACGCTGAGGTTAATATAGTCCAGAACGTTCATAAAATCGCTCTTAATTGTAAAAGCCTAGGACACATTAATTTTCGTTCACCAATTGCACTGAATACTAGTACACAAAATAACAATAATACAGTCTAAGAAAGCTTACTTCTTTTCAGATAATACCTTGATAGAAACATCGTTCAAACTATTCTTGTATTTATACACGCTTGCGAGGTGCTGCACACTTATTTAATATTACTTGAAGTAAAGTTGTCCAAAGTAGATAGTACCAGGGATTGATAATAATGATTAATGAATAAGAAGCCGTCTTGAAGTTTGTTCGGTTAAATATTAAATATTTTTATTTTAATAAAGATTACTTTAATAAAGATTTTCATTAATAATTAACCTTTTCAACAATCTAATCACTCATGCCACAGACACAATGAAATATGTACCTCCTTAATATCTAATATAGCCTCTAAAAATAATGTAAATATAAGATACTCGTATAAGGTAAACGGTAAGCGTGCTTGATCTTCATCTTTTCTATTGTAATAGTAGATAGACGAAAGTATAGAAAAATTTACTGTCATTTAGGATTATCGAAAATTCATGTAATATCAATTTATCGTACTGTTGAAAAAAATTCAAGATAAGTTACTTATGTAACTTTTAAGTTCATCCATTTAATTTTTTTTTCTTATTTACGTACCTATCTGCAATCAAATATTCCCTATTTTATTATACTTTTTATAAAAAAGAAAAATATGCAAAAAATAAAATTAAAATATGTTTAAATATCTCATTTGCTTTCCTAGATCCGTCGTTCCCCAGCGACGGTGCGGTGGAGCTAGTGTTCGCGCGCGGGGAGGGCGCGGGGGGCGCGGCGCCGGCGCCCACCCCCGCCGCGCCTCTCCGCGCCGCTCCCGACGCGCTCGCCAGAGCAGATTCACTGGAACATTTGCGGCCCTTGTCTACGCTTACAGATGATGAACCGGGTATGTTTGAATGAAAATTTCTAAAGAATAGAATCAAAAATGAAGCGGAATCTGAACCTGCATCTGTCTTTATACACATTTGAATTTCTTCTTCTGTTTTGCTTCTAAGTACATGTATGGACGTTCCACGCTAGCTAAACTTATATCGAATTCGTGTTTACTCAGAAGGATGGATAAAATATATTTATTTTATGTTCGATTTAATTATTTTAGCATCTTATTTTAATTAGCGTCTACGTCGTGTTTACATAAAGAGACATGTTTTTTTAAATATTTTGTAAAGTGAATCTATTTTGGCAAAGAAAAGCTCTACAAAACCCAATATTGATTATAAAGTATTGGTACGTTAACTGCATTTAAATTGATACAGTGAATTTCGCGGTCGTATCGGTGACCAGAGGTGCCTATGATATTTCTGGTCTATTATGTCTCTACATATAGTGTTTGTCATAGTAAAATGACTTGGAGAGATATCACTACATAGTATAAAACAAAGTCGCTTTCTTTGTCCCTATGTCCCTATGTATGCTTAAATCTTTAAAACTACACAACGGATTGTGATGGGGGTTTTTTAATAGATAGAGTGGTTTAAGGTGGAAGGTATATATATAACGCCTCCTCTACCTACCTCTATAAAACCACTCCGTGCGAAGCCGCGGGCGGTTAGGTAGTCATTAATAAACTGCAACGCCATTTTCCCTATATGGTGGCGCAAACGGAAATGATACGAGATGATAAACAGGAAATTCATCTCAAAATCTTTAAAATCACCCGACATAGTTTCTAGGCAAACCCATATATTGAACTAAAAGACTGGAATATAGTAAAAATGTGAAAGAAATTGCCTGCATGTTATGCTTTCACGCCCAAACCAGAGAATTAATTTTGATAAAAACTTTGAACAGAGGTAGACTAGACTACTGACCAGTCTTGATATAGGGCAAAGGGTGCTTTCTTTAAACAATAAATACTTGATCTAATCAAGAATTTTTTATTTGAAGTATATGAATTTAGTAGAAATAGAAAACTTAATAGAGAAACAAGCTTAAATGAGCGAAGCTGCGGGTGGAAATTAGTACTAGTATTTTATATAATAAATTTAGATCGTTGGAAATGCAGATAGTTCTTCTAGATGACAAATACATTAAATGAACGTGGTCTTTTTAATTTATCATTTAATTTAATTTAATAGAATTATAATTTTCTGTATCACAAATAGATAGTAGCTTGCTGACAAAAAAAATCTAAAAATTTTATTTACCAAATATACAAAAGTTTGAGTATTAAAATAATCCTGATTCGGATAAACACACTATCACGGGATTTACATAATCTTTAAGCTCTTTAGTTTTTAATTTAAAAAATAACATTTAACTTCTTCAAATAATATAAAATAACATAAGAAATCATTAACGAACAACGTATATTGTCTATAAAAACTAATTTAGTACAGATCCAGCCCGACGTTTATTCGTTATATTCTAAGATAAATGTTATCCGGTGGTAAATAAAATATATTTGGAACACGCTTTATCTACTTTATACATTTTGAATGTATAATTGGTTGACAAAAGCAATGATATCTAATGCGAAATGTTTATATTTAATAAATTCCCATTTTTTTATATTACCTTTATACGACTTTGTGTCTGACCTTTTTGTTTATTTTTATAATGGTCGCTTTTTATTTTTTAATAAACGAGTTCTTTTCTCTCTCGACGATGTGAATCGCAGCAACCTTTTCGTTTTTCAACGAATTAAATGAGATGCTTAGAGGTTTTATCAACAATCTATTTTATGTACCATATTCATATAGACAAAGTTTAGCCTATAATTATACAAATCTTGATATTGAAATGTTTGTGTCTTAGTAAATAATTTCAATTTGTTTTTAGGGAAGGTCTTCTATGCGTAGGTACGATTGGTAGATGAAATTGGTAGATGAAAAACACTTGATTATTACATTGAATTACATACATTTATTGAGAAATTCAAAATGTAAACGATCTATACAGGAGGTTTTGTTAAATTAATGGTATCTATCACGCATCGAGACTCGTATTCGGGCGCGTCTATCGGTATCTAAGTTTATTTACACTGTCAATTTAACGTTTCGCCTTCACCTAATTAACTGAACGATAAAATATCGCATAACTTTAATTTTAAATAACATTGATCTACATACAGAACTATTAGTATGATAAAATGATGTTTTCTTTCTATGTATTCTCATAGTATATTTAACATCGGTAAAAAAGACAATTTCTTTCCAAAAACTATAAGTATAACATAATAAAATAAAATTAATTTTACATTTTTTTTTTAATTTGAAATCATTAAATAACGCGTTAATTATGATTTGGCAAATGTACGATGGTCACGGTGTTCTATTGAAAACGTGTAATTATGTGAGTTGACAAAACGGTTATCGTATAGGTGGCGGTCGGGTGTCGTTGCAGGTGCTAAGCTATTTTGGACTCGACCGCCCGGCCGCGCGCCGCCCGCCCAGTCGTATACAACAGTTCGGACCGGTTACCCACTTCATTATAATCCGTGCCTTGTCTTATCACGTAAACATATAAAAAGTTCGTTATCAATTCTTGGATTGAATAACTAATAGGTGAGTTTTTATTTAAACCTATTAAATATAAATAATGCGAGCATTAGGTTTGATATTCATAATAGACGAATGCGTGTGTCAAATGTGTACTCACGTTATCGTAACTAGTAGTTATGGACAAAGTTCTATGTCAATGTTCAATTAGATCACGGGTCGTTGTAAACTAACACCGTGGTGGATAATTGAGCAGCGTGAAGAATTAGTGATTGATGTCCACTCGCCGGTCATCACGAGCCCTCAAACTGTCCCATTTGTAACGCTCCAAACCAATTCGATTCAAATCAACAAAGATCATTGACCATTAAGTCGCTGTGTCTCACACGATTAAAAGTAATTGTTCATAAGTGCTCTCAAGTGTTAATCTATACATATCAGTTGATCATGTTTATAAAACAAATATAAGCCTGAGTTACAATACTCCCTTTAAGTTGTTGCCTTGAAAATTTAATGAGTTACTAAAATCATGTTTCCAATTGTCGACAGTTATTTATAATCGTATTTTCCTTCACATCATGGCCAACCAAACATCTAAATCTTAATGACCACATAAAACCAACCACTCATGCTCTTCAACAGAGCTGTACTTGTTTTGAATTATGCATTACTGACGTAAAACATCGCATCACTTAGTTAGAACTCACACAACCGGCAATAAATTAATCTTATCCACAATGTTAACGTAACCCACGTTAAATCTTTTATTCTTACCGAGCATGTGAATAGAATGATAAACCAAAGATAATTTGTCTAGTAAACCCAAATTATCTGATATTACACGAAGGCACGTTCGCTTTCTTTTTTAGCCCCTGTTATAGATAAATGTTCTCGTAATATGAAATAACGGTCGCTGTATATATTTTTATCATAAATAAATGCTTCACAAACGAGTTTATCAAGATATTATCCAACTCATTAAATCTTTCAATCAGTCAATACTGCATGTGCAGCCACCGCGCACGTGTGCCTACACTCGTTTTACGTATATGTTAGTACTAAGTGTCAACTCGCGTATTTAAGTGCCACTTTCGCTTTCAATATGTGCTTTTGGTCAATGGGAATCTGTTTCTGTTATTAAAATTTGTAAGACATTACAAGACTCATGAAATTTCCGTGAGTAATGCCTTAGGTATTTTCTTTTTTGTTATGTTATAGTTACATATGTTTGATGTTAAGGTAAATATGACTTGTAACGTAAAATAGAACGATACGGCACCTAAAACGTATGTTGAATAATAGTTGTCTTTTGATTAATCGTTTGAATATTTCAATTATCTCATAAAATTAAACTCCAACTATTTACCTATATTATACTATATATCAATATTAATAACAGTATGTGATGTTTTTGCCATAACTTAGCGTTAATTAACATAAAATATTACTCATTTTAGTATGGGATTATATTTATTCGATGCAAACACGAGCAAATGTTTTAAAGTTTCTCATAAACCATAAACTCCATCATATTTTAAATGACTAAAAAAGGTAAAAGCCTCAAACAGGTTGCAATTTCAAGCTAAGTTTGGCAACGTATAAGATAACCTGGTGGATAAGGTTGAATAATAATATGGTGCTTAGAGGTTCGTAGAAACAGGAGGTAGAGGTACGATGACATCATTGGGAGCCGTCACGAGCAAGCGTTCACCTTCACACCGGCCCAGTTCTTGTATTTATCAATTTTACGTACATTTTTCGTGATTTTGTTTTACCTTTATCTCTTTGATAGTATTCCATAGATATCTGAATAGGAGTAAATATAAATATTTTGCACGTTAAAATATTTGTTTATATTTACAAGATTCTAACAATATAGGCAACATTACAATTATAAAATTAACACATCCTCTGTTTTTATCGAATCAAACATTAATATTAATCAATATTCAAAAAACCAGACTTTAACAGCTTATTAAAAAAACTCGTTCGAAGAATGTTCATTATGCAAACCTTCACTTTTTTGCGAGTATTTTTTTATGTGGATGTTAATACACCTTTATCTAATTAAGAAAAAAATTACATAGTTTGTTTTGCAATGTGACGTAATTGGAGCGTACATTTTGGCGTCAGGCACATCGGTAGCATCCTCTTCCTGCGGCTATCCGCTTTCGTAACAGTAGCCCTCTCAACTCAGTTCGATTTATTTTCGTTGACATCACAGAAATAACCACATATTCCATAATACGAGCATCATGTTGACGTTGATTTCTTTACGCTAATTGCGCTATTGACATGTTCACGTTTAGTTTTATTCCGCAGCTTGTTGGGCACAATAGAGTTAAATAAGAGTAAAAAAACGCAACAGATTGCTAATAAAATCTTCATTTTATCGCTACTAACGTTATAAAGGTGAAAGTTATTCTGTCCGTGCATCTGTCTATCTGTGTCTTCTTCACGCATAAACTACTGAGCTGATTTAAAATAAATATGTTAAGAAGATAGTTTGTGACCTGAGAAAGGATAAAGAATAGCTTTTATCCCGGTAATTCCACTGGGACAGGAACTATGCGGGGAAAACTTACCTTGCTCCGACTACGTGGACAATGCTGCGAGCCGAAATCCAATACGGTAGTTAGAACAATGTTCATCCATTTAGAAATTAAATAAACAAAGAAAACGTAATCTTATAATTTCAAACACATACCTATTGGCAAAGAACGATAACCATATAAGTGTCTTGTCTCAAAAAAGTATCCTTGTTAGGCGACATCGCCTTGAACCAAGAGCCGCCACCTTGCCTTGATAATCGTCTAATTTCCAAAACTGCTCGTTAATACATATAATATACTGATTATACACATACCATAGCATTATTTATGACACAAGAGAATATTAATTAACTGCGAAATTATTTAATATTTTTACTTTCTAATGAACTTGATACCGTTGAAATGAATTCTATTATGAATTTTAAAATCATTCGTCACTTCATCTATTTCAAGCAAGTCCGTATTCTATATTCGCTGAATAAGGAGACTTCTTTCTAGCATTCCGCGAGACAACGGTGACGAGAGGGATACATGTAACGGGAAGCAAACTTAGTCCATTTATGGTTGCAGTCCGGGTCTCGTTGCGTGCGTAAATGTGCCACGGCTCTATACCACTAATATACAGTTAATGAGTGTCTGTCTCATTTATCTTAGTATCTGTGTTGTTGTTAGTAATCAATTTTTATTGTAGTACAAATCAAACATCTGGAGCTATTCTTTATAGAGTCATAGAGACAAATATGTTTCTATGAATGAACTAGTGTAGGTATGTTAAGCGAAACCTTGCTAATGATCAAATGACGCGCGAATTCATTTGAATAATTACGTATATTTATATTATTATCATTTGATTATTGCTATTACTTTGTCATGTAATAATTTTTTTGAACAGGCGACAATAACGGAAGCGCGGAAGGTTCTGGAGGTGAAGCGGGGGACGGCACAGAAGCGGCTCATACATTCGGTCCTCTCGACGGATCTATCTACGCGACTGTAGTGCGCGCGGGCGGCGGCCCTTCCTCGCCGCTCAGTGCCTCGATGGACTCCGGCATCTCATCGGCGGGCCGGCGGGCCGCCCCCAGCCCACCGGATGAGCTGGACGCGCTTTTGGGGGACATGTTGCGTACCGTGAGCGCGCTACCTGACCCGCCGCCGGCCACGCCGCAGTCGACCGTCGACCGTGCACCCGACATACCGTACCACGCGCGTACCGATTCCGCGCCCTTCACTTACGGAGCACCTGGCCTCCGCCCAGGCATGCTTCGCGCGTCCAACCGCCTCGCCAGCCCTGAGCTGGTGCGCCGAGCCTTAGGCAACGATCGGGGATACCAAGCCATAGAAGATGATGATGATGAACGGACTATAACTCCCGACCCTTCACCTCGAACTCCTCTTTCACCACGGACGCTTCGAAAATTGACTTATGAGGATGTCACCACCACGACCACTACAGCACCAGCTCCTCAATCTGCTACGCCATTGACGAATGGAAGGTTGGTAATGTTAAATTAAAACTAATTTATTCATTCATTTTATACACAGTTTGATGCCTCACATTATTATCTCATCTTTTGTTTTCTTAGTTCATACAATGTATATTAGCCTAAATATTCAATCTTACAATTGAACTGATTAAATAAACGGAAAGTAGCTAGGTACATTTTTCATACAAATTAATTTAAAGTTATTTACCTTATAATCGTAATTTATAATTTTGAGATATTTCATTTGACATTTCTTTAAGGTTAAACCAATAAAAGTAATAAATATCACATATGTAACTATTCCGCAATTTGTCCGCAGTGTACTCCTTAACATGTCAACCGATTTTAATTAAATGACTACTCGGGTAGGTATATATGTTCTAAAACACATCATTTTTATGATTTTAATATACAGTTAAACTCGATTAGTTTTTGAAATAACTTAGAGATGACATCATAACGTCCACAATATATTATAATAACCTTTGTTTCGACGTTTGCGCTGAATAGTAAATTAGTGCTGTATAATTAAAAGAACGCGCATTTGATCTGCCTTATAAACATGTGTTCCCGTTGTAGGCGTGGAGGCCGCGCGCCTGCGCCCACAACCCATGTGCTCTGTTTACATTTAAGACCCCATTATTTACAATGTATTTTTAGCAAAAATTTAACCTTCATTAAATCCATAACGCGAAGAAAATACTACTTTTATAAACTCTTCGTTTTGGCATAAATCGTTCATGTGGATATCAATACATTTATGTCTTCGCTGGACATAGATTTCTCGTGGGAACATTTATATTTCACACTGGAACATCAGTTATTTACAATTAATGAACACTTCACTAGCACTGTGAGCGATTGGTTCATTTATTAAGTCGCGTTCCGCTCGACCCACTTTGTTGTCAATGAAGAAGGGTAATAAAATATCCCATGAGCAATCTCAGCTATTACACCACGAGTCCAAGTTCTTTATGTCTTATTAATTGTATTTGTAGCCATTCAATTTCAGTTACGATGAGAACGTAAAAACTTTGTTTTTTTTTACTATTGAAAAGGTATATAATATTGTTTTTCCTTTTTTGCGAACTATTAGTTGATTTCCTCGATAATTTACTGTGTGGGAAGCACTTGTCTTGTGGGTGTTGATTCAATAACAAGCGTTTATATACCAATGAAACTATTTTGTCGCTCTTGAAATGTGTACATATTTCTTTATACAAACAGGGCCTTTAGCAGAAAACCTTGAATAAACTAAAACACATTGTTAGGACAAAATTTTCGTCATATTAAAGTAACTGCGAAATAAGCTCACACTCGCAAAATAACACGAAAAACAAATGAATAGACCACTCTTAAGGAGAAAACAATAAAAATTTCACTAAGTCGTGTTGCTTTTGTTCATAATACATCAGTGATAATTTTATGGCTGAATATCTATTTGATAATTGTGTTAATGCTTCTCCTTAATTCAACTGCGACAAAATTAAATATAAAATAAAGAAGAAAAGCTTTTAGATAAGAAGTAAGCGCCACTATAGATATAAATATTCGATTTAAAAACAAATTAGAACTACAATTCCTGTCTCATATGTAATGTCTATGTACATAGATACAAATCATAAATGTAACTTTCCGTAATATCTCTTGATAGTTTATTTAATAAGTTTATCTTAAGCTTGTGTTACTTATAATACGATTCTGTTCTCTAATTAGTGATGATGCAATTAACTTAAAATGTCATTGGCACCGGCTTATCACAAGATATTATTTGAACTAATAACATAATATTCATATATATATTAACGAAAGTTTCTGCATGTAATGAAATTAAAAATGTGTTTTAAAAAAGTGGAGAATACATTTTAATAATCACAATTAAGTCATAATGCTTGATGTACGTAGTTGAAAATTATCTTGCGTTTATAAAATTAGTTGCTGTTATGGATAGCAATTTCGATCAAGTTCTGGCTGCTGATAAGAGTAGATAACGATAACATATTTTCTATCAAAAGAAATCAGACAATGAATGCGATATAATATAAAAAAATATAGATCGACTATTCGTGCAATTCTGATCTTCAACCAACAACAAACATTTAGAATTGTTGTTGATTAGCAAAGAAAATAACGGTCTACTAAACCATCCAATAATATCACATGTTATTATTTTATCCGTTTTATTATCTTATCGGATGTCTATTACGAAACAATTTGATTTTGTTTTGTTATTTATCCATATTATTCGTGGCCTATCATTGCTTTAACTATAAAATGTTAACTTATCATAACTATGTACAAATTGATATCACTAAAGATAATCAATAAGATATTCTATAGTTTACTACATTTGAAAATATTTTAAAAATAAAAACAACATTATACTTTTGAACATAGAGTAGTATATAATCTGTATTTGCCTTTTAGGACTCACAGAAAGCCGAGGTATTTGCCAATTCATAGTGTATTATTTGTTTTTTATCAGTTTAATTAAATAGCTTATCCGTCCGAATTTAATTGAGCAAAAAACAAATAAAAGGAAACTTCAGGACAACCTACCTAATTTACCACCTAATTTATCTATCTACCTAATTTTAGACTAATCTATTCGTT
>NC_052102.1:5421503-5475330 GCF_012273895.1 Zerene cesonia | reverse complement strand
GGCCCGTTTTCTTTTTTGCGAAGAAATATCTTTCCGTGCGACACCCAACAAAACTTAAAATTATGAGTGTTAGCAAAACGTAAACGTAGCTACCTATCTATGACTATTAGGAGTGGGTTAGATTTATTAGGTCAGGCGTTCTGCTACATTACCTGCTCATGTGGTCCGTATATGCATACAGGTATCAGTGTGTATTTGATACACTTACTATTAGCGATGTTCGCTACATAAGAGCTTTTATAGATAACGCCATATTCCTGACGTTGATGTCACTATTCTTGGTACTTATTTTGTTTACGTTTTACTTGTTATGGACTTGCAACAATATTTACATTATCACCTTTATTGTGTCAACTTAACTACATTTTTAAAGGAACCACAAAAGTTTGTCTCTTTGTTTTATATTCATTACGTTAGCGAACTTCACTTTTTGAAAAAAAGTTCGTCTATCTTAAAAAGTGCATAAAATAAAATAATCCAATTCAATTTCCGCCAAAGCTTTTAATTTTATATGATTTCGTTAGGGTCTGTACAATAAAAGCTATTGCTAACAAACTATGACGGTCATAACTTGTTTTTACTAACAATTTGGACTCTGTTTGATGGCGTGTGATTGCGTCGTTACTGTGACCCAAACAAGTTGCTATTTCGAGATAATCGTCGCCATAAACGGTTGACTGTCGCACCGCAACCGACTGATGTTGTAGGTACCCACGCCTAAACACATTTTCAAACGTAAACTTAAGCGTAAACTAAACATCTGTGTCCTATGGTCTTCAACAATAAAAGCATATATAACTTTTTATTTTTAAAATATTGTTTTAAAACATTAATTTATAACATATGCTTTAACTATACCTTAGTAGATAAAATATAATCGTTATTAAATAGGTCGTATAATGCTATACAGTATACAGAGTAGGAATGCATGAGGCTATCCTTTCAGATAAGGATATGGTGAAAAGTTCCCATAAATGTTAAATGTTTTTATTACTCAAAAATATAAATTCAGTAAACTAAATGATTCGTCTTATTTTATTATCAGATGGATGAACGGTGATGCGGAAAGAATAGATCGCCCACCAAGCAGTGCGCGGAAGATACAAGAAAATGATTCATGGCGATCGACAAGCACATTGGGCTGGCATGAGAGCTCGCGGAGTCGCGAACCCAGAAGATCAGAGAGTGGAGTTGAATTTAATTCAGGTCTCACATGGCTTCAAAGGCAACAGCAGAAGTTAAGGGAGAGGAAGGAGGCAAGAGAAAGAGTCGCTCGTCTGCCTTTAGAGTGGGACGCTCCGTCAAGACATGTGCGACGATCCGCTAGTCACCGGTAATTTATTTACTTTATTTTGCTTTGCGCTAGTACCTAATATTTATGTTACATATATATAGATAAATAATTATTATAATCAATGGATATTGTAAAAACCTTTTTGCTGTTTTGTTTTTGTGCGTAACCGAAATATACGTACACCGATTAAGGCTTTCACTTGCAATGGAATCCAAATCCAGTCAAAGCAATTTTAAATTTGTATGTCAAAATAAATCAAATTAAAACATGTCCCATTATAATCCTTGTTAATTTGAAGAGTTTCTAAGAGGTTTGTTTATTTATGTTTCAGTGTGGACGGATACACGAGCGACACCACGGCGTTTGCAGATGACGACGACGACTTCAGCGTCCCCTTGCACGTGAACACGCGCACGATTCACCGAACTGACAGCATCAGCCCTCAAGCACCAGACAGGTAATACAAATTTTAACTAACAGATAGGCAAATAATAATATGTTTGGCGCGTTCAAGCAATTTCTTAGTTTATAAAAGTAAAGAAAATGTTTAAGCTCGAGTTTACAAAACAGAAAATACTTTATGTTGTATACTTATGTTACTTTATGTTGTATTCTAATGTAATTAATTTATTATATATTCAGGACCTCATCTAGAAAGTTCATGTATGAGAAGATGACAATGCGCGAGTGGAGTACGAGCAGTACACCGACAAGCACCACCGCGCCCGGTCTCTTGTCTCTCGCAGACCCCGTTCATAATGATTCCATCGTAAGTTTTTATAAAAAGCCATTTTTTTTTTGTTAAGATGCGATCGTTAGTCAGGTAATTGCGCCAATATAATGATTGGTTGGTTTTTTAACCTTTATATTATAGTTTGTTGCAATATACTATACGAATTATGAAGGGAAATAGTGAATAAAACATGTTTCTCCAAGAGTTTATATTGAATAATCGCGATGATGAATTGAATTTCAGTTAAGTTGGGCTAGTTAATTTACGAATGTGCTTGGCTGAATCTCTCTGAATTGTCTTATAAAAGTTACATTACTCCTCAGAGCCGTGAG
This sequence comes from Zerene cesonia, assembly GCF_012273895.1. Lineage (NCBI taxonomy): Eukaryota > Metazoa > Arthropoda > Insecta > Lepidoptera > Pieridae > Zerene > Zerene cesonia. The sequence goes on along the minus strand of NC_052102.1, from coordinate 5,472,971 downwards.
CGGACAGAAAGCTGGTCGCGCACTGAATCCCGCGCAGAATCTCGCGCAGAGTCCCGCGCCGGCACGCCCGCGTTTCCGACGCACCCGCGCACACCGTATCCCCCCACCCCCACTCCCTCGCTCTCCGCGAGACCTCCGCGCTCCCCACCATCTGCAAGGTACGTACTGTATACTGTTAAAATATCGAGTATGAATATAAATAAGAACCATATTGATATTAACTTACTATCAACCACTTATTAAAAACTAACGTACATCACTAAATAAAATGGAAATTGAGGCAGGATTATATATGCAATTAATGATGTAAAATATCTTTGAATAGATACAAACACTGTTTGTATTTAACTAATTCCAGCTTTATCATGTTTTCTTATTCTTTTATTATAGGAAAGATCGTGAAGGCAGCCCGGAGTCTGAATACCGGACGTTCAACGGTAGCAACGGTTCGCGCCGCTCCAGCCTTAGTGGCTCCGAGCTGCAGCACGTGGCGCCCGACCGCGTGCGCTTCGCCAAGGACACCAGCCACTACTGGTACAAGCCTAACATATCACGAGATGACGGTGAGAGAATTCACAACGTTCATTTATAATATACTACTAGTTTTTGCCCGCGGCTGCGCACGCGTTTATATAGGAGTAGATTAATAGATGTTATTAGACACATAAACCTTCCTCTTGAACCATTCTTTATATCTAAAATAACCATCGAAATCCGTTGTTTAGTATTAATATTAGTATGTATAGGAATAGACGCGGGAAATCTCCAATCCATTAAGCATAATTTATCTAGAAAGCGTTAGGTACATAATATTGTGACTATTTTCCAACAGCCGTTGCCGCGCTTCTTCAGCTAGAAGAGGGTGCGTTCATAGTGCGCGACTCGAACTCGTTCCCGGGCGCATTTGGGCTGGCGGTGCGCGCGGGCGGCGCGGGCGGCGTGCGGCACTTCCTCGTGGAGCCGACCGCGCGCGGCGTGCGCCTGCGCGGCTGCCCCGACGAGCCCGTGTTCGGCTCGCTCTCTGCGCTCGTATACCAGCACACGGTTACACCACTCGCTCTGCCTGTGCCGCTTAAACTGCCCGATAGGTGAGATTATATAATACATCCCTATGTAAACTTTAAGAAAAGAAACGGAGATTTGATGAATGAAATTGAAGATGAAAGGAATAACTATATTATACGTAGCGTACTGTGTTAATAGTTGTGTTAAAACGTTGCTCGATTTGCGTCATTGTGTATATCTTGAACTAAAAGAATATGGTGAACCATTTCTGTATCATAAAAGTTAGAAAACTGAAGTTTAAGTGATTTAAACAACCATTAATCTTAGATAAAGATTACAAGTCTGATACTTACAAGTCTGATGAAACCGTCTACACAATGTTCTAATCAGTTATATTATTTTCTCTTATCTTATCAGAGACCCGTGGACGGGTGGCAGTGCGAACGCGGCCGCTCGTGCTTTACTCGCGACCGGCGCGGCCTGCAACGTGCTCCTTTTGGGCTCCGAGAATACAGAAGCCCTTACTGGACCCGCCGCTGTTAAGCGTGCTGTACAGAATATCTTACAGAAAAAGGTATGTGCAGTGGTAGGCTACAGTCAGTTATTACAATAAATCTACTTATTATTACAATGCAAAAAAACAACGTCTCCATATAACGGCTGTTTTTTTGCTTGAAAGTTAGACACTGTTCAATGTTTTTCTTTATGTCTGGCAGGAGCCAGAATGAAATCAAATGGAAAGTATAAAGAGTATGTATTTAACTTAAATATTACATTCTTTACAGGGTATAGCACACGTAGTCCACTTCAAAGTTTTCGGCGGTGGTATAACATTAACGGATTCAGCTCGAAAACTGTTCTTCAGGCGACACTACCCATCCAACGCTGTTTCCTACGCTGGCCTGGACCCTGACGAGAGGCGGTACACCTACGTAGATAACGGAAAACAGGCTGAAAAGTAAGTGCTACAAAAATAACTCTGTGTTTCAGAGTATATTTTTCTACTTGTTTTAAAATGTAAATCCCATAAATTTCAAATAACGTTGATTTTTAGTAAATAATAAAATATGATTTACAGAAATATATTAAGAAGCTACCCATTTAATATGATAAAAATAAATATAGTTTCTAGTAAACAATTTGTTGTCCATAGACGTATCTTCGCTTTCGTGGCTCGCTCCACGTCTGGAGCGGATAACCAATGCCACGTGTTCGCCGAACTAGAGCCTGAACAACCCGCTACTGCTATCGTTAATTTCGTGAACAAGGTAATTATTGTGACATTATTATTTCTGACATATAGGTATATACAACTAGCAAGTTTATATATAAATAATATTTAAAGTTGTACTAAACAGGAAAACATACACTATTTTCTTTTCATGCGTAACATCGTTGCAAAAAAGTTTTTAATAATTTTTATTTTTTTCAGGCTTTGCTCGGTAACACGCAGAAGCGAGATATCATATAAAGAAAAAAGAGCGGTATCAAATAAATGCAACTTTTTTCAGTTATTAGTCTATTGGCTGTCGCTGGCTAATACTCACTGGAGAGAAGTGTCAAACACGTATATTATGCATAACATGAATAAAGAAAGTAAAAGAAATTCTATTAATTTATGAAAAATTCCACTTTTATTTATATTAATATTTAACGGTAATTTAATGACTAAAAACTTGGGTTTTTGTGGATTATTGATAAAATGTTATCAAAGATTTATTTTGAATACGCTTCATATTCACCAAGTACAATTTACTGTTTATTATAATGTAGTTAATGAATCATCTACAATTAAGGTATATTATGTATTAATAAATTGTAGGTTAGAAAAACTAACTAGTCTCATTATTGTTTAACATAGTGGTAGTGATATGACACGTGCCTAATTTCATACATGTTAGCTTTCATCCAAATTATTAAAATAGAGCTTATGTAAGCATAAATAGTATATATCAATTATAATTACGATACGATATATGCATGGATGTTGTAATGTGATTGGTTAGTATTTGTTTCGCATTTTTATTTAAGCTTTTCTCAATAGTACAACGAAATAATTATTGTCTGCCTCCATAAATACAACGCATTTGCAAAGGTTCCTTAGGTAAGATAGTCTTGAGCCACAATAATGAAAGTTTCACCAGAATTACCCTAAACAGTGATGTTGTCGAAGATAATCTTACACCAGTGTATAAGTACACAACGAAACCCAGTTATAAGTATAATTTAACACTAATTATAATAATTATTGTTGTAAAATGTATTTATTGGTTATAATAAATTCATTTATTGTCTTTAGTGTATTCTTTTATTTTTTACCAGCTGGAATCAAAATAACTTTGATCGTTTTGAATCGGTCCCTTAAAATAGTACCTAATGGGTAAAAATATATTAATTTTATTATACTGAATATAAAACTTAAACTTAAACGGTAAAGCTTAAACGGTGAAGGAAAACATCGTGAGGAAACCGGCATGTCCAAGAATTAAAAGTTCGACGACATGCGACATCTGCCAACCCGCACTTGGCCAGCGTGGTGGATTATGGCCTGAACCCTCATAGGAGGCCTGTGTCCCAGCAGTGGGAACATATATGGGTTGATGATGATGATGATGATGATGATGAATATAAAACATATAAAATCATATAAAAATATGAATATTGACATAATGTCATATAGTCCAATCCGAAAATTAATCAATTTATATATTGTTTCATTGCTAAATAAATTGCAATATCAGACTAATTCAAGTTAATGACTAGCAAAAGCATACGAATTGCAAGCGATTTCGTCAAGCGAAGCTTCTCTAAATACATATTTTTAAATGTTTTGTTGTTTATTGTATGTTTTTTAGTTTAATTTCCAAAATGATAACACGGGTCGGCATTAGTAGGAGAGGGTTTATGTGTGCCGATAATAAAAATAATTTGCTGTCATCTTACTTATTAGATTAAAGTAAAATAAAAGAGGTGTGAGGTATACACGGGCAATATCTTATATAATAAAACAAAACATCAATTTAAATATTTATTGAAGACCTAACATCCATAATATCAGGATACGAAATATTTCTAATTTATTATACAAGGATATTAAATATCGTACCAGCCATAGATATTTAAATTTTAAATACTAGACATTTAAATTAATTTAATCGAAGTCCTTTATGTATAAGACAATAGCGATGTGATTTGTGACGTGTCTGTCAGTCTTCGGAACGACCAAATCTGAGGTGTCCGTAGTCGTCGAAGGCGTCATATTGGTTCCTAGATCCGTAGTTGCGATATGCTCGGCGTGGTCTGAGCTCCTCTTCATCTTCGCGAATTTGAAGACCTCTGACGCTGGCTCCAGCACAGCATCGCATGGAAATTACCACCGCTACGCTCAAAACCAATGCTACTATCGTTAACAAACGCATTTTTGTTATTATCTGAAAGTTGAGAAATTGTGTTTTTTAGATTGTTGTACCATTTTTATAAGCTTTATTGTTAAGAAATATTTTTAATAATAATTACTCGCGGTTTACTAAAACTGTTTCTTATATATTTATTACAATTATGATATGCAAATATATATTTTTTACATCCAATAAAATTCCATATGTATTATTTCTTAGATTTTTTGGCGTAATGTGTTTATGATAATTATAAGGTAGGTACATTAAATTTCAACGTATTTCATCGATAGTCTGATTTGTACAATATCCCCTGCTATATTATATATTAATTTTATATAAATACTATGACATCTTTATGTTTGAACTTAAACAAAGAAAATATCAAATCAGAAAATATTAGGATTACCATCGAATTAAATTAATATGTATTATTACTAAAATTGTCGGGTGATAACTATTACCAAACTAAAAAAATATACTTGTCATGAAGTTATGTTTATTTCATAACGTATATAACGTATATAATTATATATTAGCAAATATTTTGTTTCAATTAAAAAAAGGGGACTTGTAATAAACTCACCCCTCTTGCCGAAGATGCGTCTGCGGTGAAAATGCGACGTTAGAAATTTTCTCGCTCTTTTTATACTGCTCAAGACTAGGGAAAAAATAACAATCTCCCTTTTTTAATATTCCCCTCATTGCTTGTTCTTATCGAGAGGGCGTAATAATTGACAGATTTCAATTATGTACAAAACCTGAATTGATCTCGTTAGAAGCACGAGGTGGAGATATTTTTGCAAGAGAGATTGATTGAACATTTTATAACTTAATAAATATTCGATGTTATTTTTGTATTGGCTGGCAAATATAATATATAAGTGTATAAGCGTATTAACAATTAGATTTCATTATAATAGAGTAATTAAAATAAAAACCATGAAATGAAGGTTATGCAATTTGGCTGAATACAAATTTGCCTTTGACTATTTTTTTTGTTCTTTTTTATTTTTATCTATGGTCACGAAAATATTTCGCGCCTACAATTTGTGAGTTGTGAATGCAACAGTTAGATAGCCGGTAAATTATTATCATACTCATACTTTAAAAAATTAATTGCTTAATAGTGAATTTTTGCATACTAATTATTGAATAGAAAGTGAATAATTAATATATGAGATGGGAGTGAATTCTACAGAATTTGAAATTTTTGAAAAACAATTTACTGAATTAGTGGGAGAATTTCAAGTTTTAACAGTTTGTATTTCATTTCATTTTTAACAGGTCTTATAATTTGTTAATCTATATTTGGATAAATAAACTAATATGATAGGTATAGGTAATTTTAACATTATTATGAATCGATATACATCTATTATCTATAATCAGAAAACAAATAAAATGTGTTCGTTCGTAGAAAAAAAATCAATAAAATTTTGTAACTGGAACACCTGAAGCAAATTTAAAATTAGTCCATTTAAAATGTTACGTGCATGCGTTTCTCAGAGGACGAAATTTTTTTAGTGTGTTACATTAACATTGTACACATTAAATGAAGAATCCGATCTGTTTCATAGCTTTATAAAACTGACCGTAAATAAATAAATAAAATTTAAAAAATTTAAAAAAATGAAAATTTATTCTTCTAAAATAGTTGTTTCATTTTATAAAGATTTCGGTTATTTAACTTTATAACCACTTTCATTTTATTTTTACGATTAAAAGTATATGAAATAAAGTTGTAGAAAATTTAACTTGCTATCAGTAATGCTCAGTAATGTTTTCTGTAGAATTGCTAGCTTATGAGAGAAGCTGAGACTTAAAAATTCGAATTAGTAACATCCGATGTAGAACTCTAAGCAAACATGTACAACCCTACTTATATTATAATTTATAATGTGAAGTGTAAGTATGGATGGATGCATGCTTTTTGCTCTGACACAAAAACGGCTTATGGGATTTTTATAAAATTCGTATCACGCACATTTTGTACCTACTTCAGATTCGGGATAAAAAGTTTTTAACCTATGTAGATGTATGTACAATCATAATCTAATTTAAGAACACTCAGTCTAAGTAGGTTAGGATGGTAATTACCCTACAGCATGCAAGCTAAGTATTTAAATAAAATTTTATTGACATCTTTCATCTATTTTGTCGTGATTGAAAAATAAACATCATTATCATAAAGTTCAGGAAGGCATAGTCATGGTTTGTAGCTAGTTACATAATAAAGACAGGAGCAATACAATCCTGATGGTAGCTGCTGCTATATTAGCTGCAATATGCATATTAGCTGTATACAATATACAGCTAATATGCATCAGTTGACTGCTATTTAATATCTTTAACTATGGTGCCGCCTCTCATCTCTTCTTAATATCGTTTTTCAGTAGAGATTCTTATATACTCTATCAACTATGAATGCAATAAGAGATGTATGTAAAATCTTACTTGCGTTAAGATGTAACTGATTTCATCGTGGAATGTAGAAATGACCTTTTCAAATCCACGTTAACAGAGCGTCTCAGGTTGTCAAAGGCGTTTTTAATACGAAATAATTTAAATAGATTTCTGAATCGCGACTAAGAGATGCACTTCGAAACGAAGCGGCTCGCGCCGAAGCTGCCAAAGCAGCTCGCGATGTAGTAGAGAAATCTGCAGCAGACATGCGGGCTAATGCCGCCGCTGCCACCGCCGGTGCCACTCACGCCGCGCAAGCATTGAACGCCATACAGGATAACCTTAATAACGTTAAAGTTCAGCTAGACGTATCGGTATGAGACCAATTTCTATATATGTGATATTTTCCCATTTTCTATTCGTAGTTCTATATTGCGCATTTCTCTTAATATACCAAGAATAGACATGGAAAGTTAAAGGTCAATTCAATAATATTGTCCTTTATGCCTTCTCGATCGGTGATCGGTCCATCCTTTATACTAATGGCAATCTTATATATAAAAATCAATTGGTGTTCGTTAGTCTCGCTAAAACTCGAGAACGGCTGAAAGGATTTATCTTATTTTGGTCTTAATATGTCCGTGGAGGTTTAGGGAAGGTTTAAAAGGTGAGAACGATAAGGAAAATATGTCGAAACAATATTCTATGGCGTTGCGAAGTTCGCCGGGACAGGTAGTAGGTAATAATAATATACTCAGTAGAACCATAACTTAACAATCCTAATCAAGAATAGGTAAAAAATGTATTAGCTATTTAATTTCAGTATAGGCGTTGCCATAGTGAAATACTCAAAATCAGCGAATGGTTTGGGTTCTCGTCTCGTGATCAAATTTTTCAAAAATTCCTCAATCCTAATAATCTCGCTTATAGGTATAATTTGGTTAGAAATCAAATTGCATATATAATGCGAATGTTGCATTATATGTATTTCTTGTATGAAAAGTGTAACAATGAAATTTATTGTTACCCACAAACAAGGTATGTTCTTTTACTCTAACCAAGAATTCGCATTCCAAGAAGTTGGGAAAATGTACATATTCTAAAAATGGAACAAACCGTAAAGCAAGTTATTAATGTTGTTTTTAGGAACGTACACGGATGCTTTTCGAAGAAAAATGTACTGAGATGAGCGAAAACATAGCTGTACTTGAAAAAGAACTTCAACAGTTGAGGCCCCTCCAGTCATCCTACGTTGCCTTACAACGCCAATATATAGAACTGCAAGAGCAAACACATACTGCTACAGAAGAGGCCCGCAGGTAAATAAGTGTTAATCGAAATAACCGCTCTTTATTTCTTTGTACATTCCTTTCTACTGTCGTAAATTAGTTTTTTTTTAAATAGGTTAGGTTTGGTTACTACTTTTAAAACATGCGAACTTTTTTTAATTAGGTAAAACAAAATTAATGGAATTATAATCGGCATTTGATTAATTTATTAATAAGCACGAATGTGTAAAAGTGGAGAGATACAAAGAAAGCGTTAAATTGCTATTCGGATAGATGCTCTATTGAAATTTTGAGGAAAGTCCATTAAAGACTCAAGACGTGCCAAATGACTGCATACTGACACGCTCACATCAAACGGTTTTTTCACTTTACGTAATTTACTGGCACAAATGCGCGTGGAAGAAAATAAAAAATGATTTTAAGTTTATTGGTAAAGTGACTATGGGTTCACTTATGAATGATCGACCTACTGCCATTATGAGATTGTTGCGACAATTTGACAAAACTCTTGTGCTAAATACTTCTTAATGTTCTATCCCTCATCATATTTAACCCAAATTATACAGAGAGATACATCATATTCCCAGTGTAATGTTCAGCCATTTTTCCAAATGATAAACTTTCAAGCGGTTAGTCATACAAAAAAACGTATTCATACACAAATATATTTATTGACATAAAATCATCAAGTTCATACATCTCCAAATACATTGACTGGCGATTTATGGCTTATTCCGTATGGCGTAGAGAGGTAAGTCGCTTGGAGAACGAGTTGCGTCGCGTGGAACGTTGCGCCGGCGCGGGTTCGGAGCTGCGCGAGCGGGCGCGCCTGGCCGCCGCGGCGCATGCGCGGGAACGGCGCCTCGCGGCTGCTGAACTGCTAGATACTAATCGGGAATTGCATGCTGCTAATGGTTTATTGATATTCCTGTATATTTCTCATGCTTAGACGAACTTATACAAACATGCATCTTCGAAAAGTTCATGTTTATAATATTAGTACCTTAATATAGGATACGATAGAATATTGAGTCAAATACATGATAATGAAATGAAATACCTAATGATATCATAAAATAGTATTGTATTTTTATTAATAATAATTTCTATGCAATATGGATGTTTTGTAGACCCTAAAACATTGGTAGGTAAGTAATGGTTTTCTGCTTGTCTAATTGCTTGTGTTTGCATTGATCACGTAAAAACCACTGCGAAGATTTTGACAAAATTTTATATGATGATATGCCACCAATATTGGGTTCAACTTTTAGACTACATTTTATTTGAAAAATATTTGCAATTAAAGAGCTCTCCATATGTAATAGGGGTGAAAACATAAATATAACTTTTATACGTTGTCATTCGATAACTCTTTAAAAGTAAAAGAACATGTTTTACTATAATGTTGCAGTTAACTATCTATACGCATCTAAAATCGTAAATGTGCCTCTGCCTCGAAAATCCACTAAGCAAAAATTATATAAAACCACCCAAGCGTAGCCGCGGGCGGAAAGCTAGTTCAATAATATTTATAGGCAACATTTATAGGCAACATTTTATATAGATTTAGTATATAGATAATATTTTTTATATATTTAATATTTGGTCCAGTTAGCTTGGTTCTTTATTAGAAAGAGGCAAAAAAAACATATAAGTAATATGCTATATTCCTACAATTTCTATTTATTCTTAACCTAAGAAACATTAATCATGGCAGTTCCGAGAGTTTATGCAATGTTTATGTTTTATTACAAATCAAACATCTATATAAATTATGAGGCAAGGCTTCAGATTGATTCAGATAAGTCTTTTAATGTCACAATAAAATTCAATAATGATTTTTTGTTTCTGTGCTGCAGCTGAAATTATGCGTCTGAAGATTATTGTTAGCGAACTTCAATGCAAACTGTCCGCCGTTCAAGAAAAAAGAAATAAAGAATTCGACACACACGTTGACCAAAACATACTCGAGGAATCTAAAGCTGCGTTAGATGTCGAAAGAAGCACTAGTGCGCGACTTGAAAAAGCTTTGCAGGCAGCCATAGCTGATAACGCGACTTTATCTGCTGAACTCCATCGTATTGATAACAATTCTGTTGAACTTCAGTATGAAAGTTCTAAAACAGAAGATCTGCTCCCTACTCATATATGTCCTATTGACTCGTTTCTTGCTGATTAAATTGCTTTCATAAACATGATATGATTATAAAATAACGGACTAAGTTAAACTATTCCTTTTCAATATTATATAATCATACACAAAGATAAATAAAGTGTATAAATAGTATGGTTTGATTTCTTTCAAATATCGAGGTTGACAATCAATTGCAAAATCTATAAAAAAAGCGTAGGAGAACCTGTTTAAGTAGCTATCTTCAGGTCTGCGCATAAGTTAAAAACGAGTTTCCAAATTTAGAATCGCAAGTCAAATCTCATGTTTTAAAGGTCATTCTGCCTCAAAGACTTAAAATATAATGATGTGTTTAGAATGTGTATATTACACAATGAGACGCACGAATTTCTTCCTTAAGAAAAAAAAATGTTTTTCCAACTGTGTATTAAAACAAACTATGCAAGTTGTGCCTTTTACGTATAGCCGTATTGCATCTATTGTACTACTTACATAAAACAAGTTTCAAGGAATGCAATGCGGTGCCGTAGATCGTCTAAAGACATGACGCCGTTGTAGGTAGACACCATTGATAGCTTCAAGTGATACAGGTAATTGCATCATAAAGCAGATAACTGTAAATAGGTATGGTACATTCTCGAATATATATAATTCAAAAGAAGGGAAATTTCATTAGTAAAGACATGTGTAATAACTTTTAAATTATATGTGACATTGGAAGAAAGTCTTGGCGAAAATTTTGTCACATAGGCTCATTTGCAATACCCATTCAAAAGAATATTTGAATTAATGATATATATATATATATATATATATATATATATAGGTATGTAGATATTTAATTACATAAGTTAAACTATAAATTGTCTCTCTCTCATAATAGAATCTATTAAGTTTAAGCTATGCACATGTATATAACTATTGCTAGCTGTAACCCGCAACCTCTCTTGTGGTAGCCTACGTGCTAATCCAGACTATAATCTATCTCATTACCAAATTTCATACAGATACCATAGGCTATTTTCGCGTGAAAGAGTAGACAACATCCAACAAAATTACGCGTTAATAATATCAGTATGACATGCATGAAATAATTCTTATAGGTATATAAATAATATTTTTTTATATAAATCACTTTATAGGTAGGTAGGTACTTAATTACTTATCCGCAATTTACTGTAATCTATAAAGCATATATTATGTTTAAAGGCTTATTTATTATACTCAGTAATTAAATGGTTATAAGCTGAGGCAACATAAATATAAATACTTCTAATCTCTATCCATGTACTTAACATAAAGATACACACTACGCATGGCCTTAAATTGTAAAATGCATTGTGTTAACACAGGAAATACTACTGACCAATACAATAAGTAGTATAGGCAATCTTTTCCCATATACTTTGTGAGTTAATGGTGTAGGTGCAGTATATTGTGACGACGAATTTTCGCAAGGCTTCTCAGCTCCCCACCCACGCCTGCTTACGCGCTTGCACTGCGCGCGCGCTCAGTTACTCTGTGATACTACATCTCGCGGCCTCATCGACCAACGATATAATATTTCTAGCAAAAAATATGTGTATTCGATAGAAACCGTCTGTGATATAGTATTAAGTTTAGTGATAATAGTGACGATTTAATCAAGCGAATATACTGGATTTTAATGAATACAATTCACGTAAGTTCCAATTTCGTGTAGTTTGTTTACAGTGCACTTAAATATATTAAATGCAAATCTTTAAGGTAAATATGCGGAATAGTTGTGCTTAAGGACAAAGCATATTTTAAATGACTATATCACGATAATATATCTACTATTGTGATAGACATTAATGATATTTCTGCTCTAAGATACAAATTATACCATACCATAAGAGAAAGTTCTGCGCAATGATACTTATAACTTACACTACAGTTTAACTCGTTGAATCTTTATCTTAACAACGATAACTTAATTCTGAGTTTAAATTAACAAGTACACGTAAACCATATAAGGTAAAAAGGCTGTTCCGCCGACGCAATAGATTTAATATTTATTCGGTGAGTCAGATGGTTGGGGACACAAGGACGGTGAGCTCAACATGTAGAAACTGTAAACATACATTCAATTGATAACTAATAGCCCACACAAAACACATGTTTTCTATTGTTTACATTCTATACAACAGATATAGATACTATTCACAAAATTCATTTAAAACGCATCCATTAACCTTAACACATTTCATTCCTCTGGGCTCTGATATTTAGCAATCAATTCATTCAATCTTGGAAAATAGGAATTTAATTCATGAACATTAATTTCAAAAATTAAATCATACACTCGCTCCAGTTTGTTATCCTACTATTAACAATATATATATGTATATATATATCTAGTAGCGATTGATGATTAGGAGAAGAGCTCTAGGATCTTGTCACCAAATATCAAAAATCGTCGTTCAAAAATAGGAACACAAATTGGTTTTTTACACCTACGCCCTCAGGTAGTTACGCCACAGTATGCGCCTAGTCTGGCTTTGTGCGTTTTTGTATTCGTATGTGAAATACTTGAAGCTCGAATGAGTATGGCCTAAATATTATTATGTTGAAACTTAAAATAATGAATTGAAAATAATCCGCCTCTTTTAGTGTCAAAATAAGTCCCGAATTTCTGCCAAAATTAATTTCTAAGAGGTACATATTGTACACATATTAGATACGCCTATACACTAGTAGAGTCAATCTGAACAATTAATTAAAATTAAATTAAATTATTTTTCATTTCAGAATGATTTTGCTCAGAATATTAATGAACACTGTGGTGGCAATATTGAGTACCTCATCGATCGTACAATGGTAAGAACAAAATAAATTACTAACAATTTATGAAACTGGCTAAGTTGAATATTACATCTTGCTGCGTTTTACTCGTGTACATATAAAATATTTTTTTACGAATATAATTCTCTATGTCTTTGTGTTTTCATGAAATAAAAAAAAGCTACTTCATTGAACGCTTTCCAATTTATTATTCTTTCTTTAGTTCACACGTTGATCTTAGCGCAATAATAAGCACCAACTCACTAATTAAGATGCATAATATAATAAGTTTGTTTCTGGTATCTCATTAAATAATTGCCGGAATAAAACAGTACATATTCCAATTATTTCTTAATTACAAATACTGATTTGGAACATTTTAGTCCCACAAAATAATCATATTTTTTTAACAATTATTAAATTTTTAGTGAAAGCAATGTTAGATTCCTACATATATTAGAAAACTGTTTATTTTCAGTGTAAGTGTATTAGGACCGCGTTTACTACGGCCACATAGCTCTTATAAAGTATCAATAGCAGGAGGATCACGAGCACATAATCTGTATGTGGCTGTGGAGGGGAAAAGATCGACTGGAGAACAATTTACTCAAGGGAGAGAGGTTCAGATCCCGGCCGCTACCTCCAAACTTATAAATATCGAAGTAAGTTACATAATTACAAAACAAACGAAAATATACACATTCCGTTCATTCGTAGTGTCACGTGTATCGACATTGTCTTGAATTTATCAATATTGAAATGGGACATATATTATTATATGACTGAGTATTAACACCTACTGATAGCTTCAACACGAAATGAGTAATAAATAGAACCTATATTTAAAGCTAGTCGTGACATCACTTGGCGACGAGTAAATGTGTAATTGATGGTCAACGTAATACCAATTAGCTTTGTTTCTCAACTATTTAAAATAAATAGAAAAATATCTCAAGTTTCGATAAAATCATTACGAATTTTAATTCATTCATACTCAATAATATAATATAACTGCCATTAACCTGTGTTCGTTATGCCAAATGTGGGATAATACATGCCATTTAATTGTATACAATTGACACGGCTAATGTAACTCGGTGAAAGTAATTTCAACTTAAATAAGTTCGTTATTCTAAGAAAGTAACGTCTTTTGTAGATCAACGACCCAGGGCCCGGTAAATATAAGCTAGTCGCCAGATCAACATCGGGGCCTCAGTTTTCATCTTCGGCACCCTTGGTGTACCAGCCTCGAAGTTTTTGCATTTTCGTACAAACAGACAAAAAAGCGTACCAGCCAGGCGACACTCTTAACTTTAGAGTTATTGCTTTAGACAAGTAAGTTGTTGGATATTTTATTGTTCCATTGTTCAAACAGTTCAATCCGACGTAGGCAATCCTTACATCTTTACGTATCGTTGCTTGTTTATTGCATGCATTATGAAACATAAGGTAAAAACGAAACTAGTTTCTGTTAAGAATTTTATGCTAATACGTAATACGTAATTAAGACAAATTCCTCATAAAGGAAAGTACGTTTTATTATTATAGATACTGCAAAAGACGTGCTTTGTAAGCTAGAGATAATTTTAAAAATTCTGTCTCTATGTAATTTAAATTAATAGAAGATCGTTCTAGTTATACCTTACTTACGTAACAAATTTGGTCTAAACAAAAACTTTCGTTTTCGATACGAGCAGCGGTACTTGCGTTCGCACGCATGAGATTGCGTATGATTACAAAGTATTACGAGACGGTCGTTGACCTATTGTAGGTACCTGTTGCCGCTGTCCAATGCTGTGGATATTAGTATTTTGGATACCGGCGGGTCCCCGGTGAGGCAGTGGGCCGGTGTGCCCTTAGACAGGGGGGTGTTTAGCGGTGAACTTGTGCTCGCTGACGAACCTGCTCTAGGACAATGGACTGTACAGGTAATGACGAAACAGTAAAAATTCATTTAATTCAGTGTGATTGTTACTAAAGTTGAAAACTCATTCAAAGAAATGTGAACGAAGGTAATTAAAAAATAATCCAGATCAATACCAATAACCTCCGTTTACGGTAATCGTTACCTCGCATACATTCTATCTTAATGACCTTCATTTCACAAGTGCGTTTACCGACAAAATATTATAATAATTGTTATTTGGTGCAGGTCGAAGTCCGGGGTCAAACATACTCGAAACATATTATGATCGCAGATTATGTTCTGCCCAAATTTCAAATGGATATGGATATACCTAAAGAAGTATTGTTCAGTGAAGGTGCATTCAATATAAACCTCACAGCAAAGTAAGTGCTGGAATTTATAAGAAGATTCTTTAAATAAATTATGTAAATGAATTGATAAGTGAACCTTTACGACCTAACTCTTTACCGAAAATCATTAAATTGTAATTTCTTATATCTTCGTGCTAACAAGATGATTTTATCTAACAATATAACATAAATAAAAAGCGTTGCCATAATCGTTCCTAAATATAAATAAAAATAAACTTATTCAAATCGTCGTAATAAGGTCGAAGTTTCTACTTCAAACATTGACCCTATTAAAGTAGGATCAAAGATTTCCACGTTTTTCTTATACTGTAATTTGTTTGACTTGACCAAACCTATTGGATTTTTAAGTATGCCTTACTTAAAAATCCACAAGCATAAAGAATAACTCTCCTTTACAGTCATTTCAACGGACTCCCAGTAACAGGCGAACTCACGATATCTGCATACGCGGTGTTTTTCTCGAACCTTCTACAGCCCGTGTTTTCGAACCCCGCTCGTAAAGTGATCAACTTCAATGGCAACGCCATAGTTCCCTTTAACTTGAAGACTGACCTCGATCTAGCCGAGGACGCCGCGAGACCACTAGTAGTGGAGGCTGTACTAGAGGAAAAAGATACTCTAATAAAACAAAATGTATCTGCGAGGATATTACTGTTACGTACTCCTTATCGATTGAAAATCACAGCACCTGATTATTTTAAACCGAGGTTGCCTTTTAATGTCCAAGTAAGTGATCTAAGGTTTTGTTTTTACATGACATATTATTAAATTTTTTTTTATTTGCCCTGTTTTGAGTGTATTTATTATAAATGAAAAGGCGGTCACTAATATAATGTAAATCTATACAATCAAAATTTATTCTACTATAGAAAAATAAGTTGGGTTTTCCTTCCTGACGCTATAACTCCAGAACGCACGAACGGATTTCCACGGTTTTGTATTCGTTAGAAAGTTCTCGGGTCCCGTGAGCTTTATATCAAAGAAAATTCAGGAAAAATTTCAACAGAAAAGCGGGAAAATCATTTTTCACATACAAACACCTGGTGGCGAAACGAAGTTCGCCGGGTTTGCTAGTATTGTATTATTATGTATGTCAATGAAAAATCTTAGGTAGGAACGTTCGTAAGTGACGATGAAAGCAAATCCAAGGGCTTCTTAGACTAAAGAAATACAAATCCAAAAAATCATAAAAAGGGAGATGCAAAAGTCACTTTTATGACTAAACTAACTTTTTATGTGCAGATTGAACTTGTAAACTCAACTGGGCACACATTAGACGTGTCAGATGATGTCTCTGTGGAGAGGCTGTGGGATGACGGCGCTCCAGTTAACGTCACCAACATCGCTCTCAAGAATGGAGTCGCCATGTACTCTATTACACCTGATATTGCACATACAAATTCGACTCTTAATATTGTGGTAAGTTTTGTGTCGTAGCAATTGAAATAATGAAATTATTTGTTCGAAAAGGAAACAAAGGGCAATAATAATAAATAATTGTTTAAGCCATTTCGGCAGCCAAATGTGTATAATGATATTAATAATTGCTCCATTCAATCTTAATTGCTTTTTTTTTTAATCAATACTGTTCATGGAATTGATATTTTTCTTGAGGCAATCCTTTACGTTATGATATGATTTAAATATTTATACTCTTTTTTATGGCTATTATTATAGGTGAAATACAAAGAGGTATCAGAGCGTATAGTTAACGTTCAAAAAAGTCTATCGCCCGGTGGACAATACCTAACTCTAGAAGTTCTATCAAGTCATACTTCAGTAGATGACAAGATACACGCAAAGATAGTGGCCACAGAGGCTATGGACATTATTCACTATGTGGTCATCGGACGAGGTGATATTGTCGTCGCTAAAACACTAGAAGTAAGTTTATGAAATTAAAAAGATACTTCATTAGTATACATAGTGTGTATTTAAAACATATTATGCAAATAAGAAAATTCATTCTATTAAATAATAATTGCGAGAAAATTATTTAATATTATGCATAAATAAAACTATACAGACTATATGTAAATTATTGAATCCAAGCGATCCTATTCATGATATTTTCGTATTGTTACCGTTCCCTGATATGTGATAATGAAAAAGAAGAACTTTGAAACCTTTCCATTTAAAGTGGGTCCAAATCGAATCCAAAAGGAGGGTTCATATTTACAAATGCACAAACATATAGGTAAAGCTAATAAAATCGTGTTACAAATAATATGAATCACACTTTGATAGCCTCCACAGTTCCGCTAATTGCGGCTCGTAGTTACAGGATATCCGATGGGTTCACGTATAATGAGGATTTAGCTGAGTTTTTGATTATGAATCATGATTAATATTTCATATTCATTAGTTGTTCTTCAAGTTTTAGAATAAAATAAATTTTCACCATAACCTAGTTATTATAACCAAACAATATCTTACTTTTATTCTTACTCTACTTACTCTGAAGAAAACCTTATTCCCATTCATTAATACTAACAATTGTTATTATACCCCAGTCACCTGCATTTATCCATTACAAATAAACGGTTAAATACATAATAGAAGTATTACGTGAATAAACCTTGATTAATTTCTTCCAGCTGAACCCACCGCTCCGTGCTATAGACATAACGATACCAGTATCATCAGCCATGTCTCCGGGCTGCACGCTACTAGCGTGGTACCCGAGGCTAGACCCCGCTGACCGACTGCTAGCTGCTGCTGTATATGTGCCTAATGATAAATTGCTGCAAAATAAGGTA
This sequence comes from Zerene cesonia, assembly GCF_012273895.1. Classification (NCBI taxonomy): domain Eukaryota; kingdom Metazoa; phylum Arthropoda; class Insecta; order Lepidoptera; family Pieridae; genus Zerene; species Zerene cesonia. The sequence continues at coordinate 5,454,904 of NC_052102.1, read as the reverse complement.
CGTTTAGGAGGGAGATTGGTCAAGGTCGTATACTAGCCAGTTCCCGTGGCCCCTGTACTAAAGCGGCTCGACGGAACACAGTTGGGTTTTAGATTGTATGAATCTAACAATAACCCACAGGGGAAATAAGCCCGGGGGCCGTGAGTATCTATGCAAGACTCACCCACTCATAAAAAAGGAAAGAGATTGTTTGGTTTGAGCGGTGGATAAAGATAACAATTCGTGTGTGTCAACAAAGATATATGAGATTTGATTTTTTATCTTATTAACGTTATTTTAATTAAGTTACAATATGTACACCTTTCTTCGCTCTGTCATTTAATGCTCAAAGGGTTCTATAAAATGGAAATGAATAACTCCTGTTTGCAAAATATGTGTGTAAATTGTAAAACATTCCCAACACCAAAAAAAGCACAAACTGAATAATATACGAAGCGATATATACTATTAAATACCCTTATACATTTCTAGAACACTTTTTCATTTAACCAGGTGTCAGTAACTCCCGTATCATCGAGCTCAGTATTCCGTCCCAACGGTCTGGTGGAGTTCCGTGTGACCGGGGAGCCGGGCTCTCAGGCCGCTCTTCTGGGTGCTGATGTGAAAGCCATCGCTAGCGGCCTCGCGGATCCGCTGGGAAGTGGGCTGGATATGCATACGGTGAGTTTGCTACCATTTTGAAATTCTGGTGACGTGGAATGTTGGTGACGCAGATGTCTTCTCTCCTAATTTTTTTAACTACATTGTAACAGGCACTTCCGTTATAATAATAAAGGCTCTGCGTAGTAAAATATCAAAATGTTGAGAAGGACGGTGGAGTAGTTAGTAGCTCAGAAAGTATTTTTCTTAACGGCTAAGATGCCTTTATATATATTGCAGAACCTTCATGATTTTAATAATTAGCTTCATCATGTGCTGATGGTTTTTTTTTAATATTTTACTACAGATCGAACGAGAAGTGGAAAGTTTCATTGGTATAAAGCACTCCATTTTCAAAAACGAAGACACATTACCGGGAATGGGATTTGATTTGGGCGGTCGCTCTACAGCAGATGTTTTCCATGTAAGTATCCTATTAAAATATTTACAGTACCGTTTGAATCTGTTTATGTTTTGAAAAATGTTACAATCCTTTTGTATGTTTTTTTACAGAACGCCGGTGTTGTCATTTTAACTGATGGCATTGTTACTAGTAATGTACAAGGTATCATTTTTATTTATTCATTATTCTTTTGTCGTATGTGGTTATGATCTCTATTAAAGACTATCGTTTTATTATTTTTCTGTGTTATTTTAAAACGTAATGTTACGTAAATTCTCAAGCATAAAGTCGTATTTTATCAGTACCAAAAAGACTTGTACCAAAAAGCGCTATATTACAATGAAAACCAAGTACCAAGTATAACAGAACAGATAAAATAAAAAAAATAATTAAAATGTTAATTATCTATACTAGAAGCAGAAGCACCAGAGACGGGCACGCGCGCGCCGAGCGCAGGCCCGTACGCGTTTAGCCGCGTGCCCGCGCCGCCCTCGCCGCGCCTGCACCTCGCCGCCAGCCCGCACAACACCTGGATGTTCAATAACCTGTCCATTGGGTGATTATCCGCCGTGTTTCGATACAATTTTTTTATTCTGTAGTATCATCATACGAATTTTATTTGTAACTTGAATATCATTTCAAGGGTATATATACAGTATAGACTTTCTCAATTTACTGGACTATTTTGGACTTAAATGGGAAAGTACTTAAATGGCGAATTGATTGATTCTTTTTTGTAATTTTGGCGCCCATTAATTGTATTTGTTACTACAATGGCTAAAATGTATTCCTAAAACAAATAAATTTTCAGTGACGATGGTAAAGGCTCACGGGAAAGTTGGTCTCCATTAACTCCCGGCAGTTGGTCCGTAGGAGCGTTCGCCGTGCATCCCACCCTAGGCCTAGGTCTTGCTTCCCCACAGCAATTCACTACCACAGTCCCGTTGACCATAACAGCTGAACTACCGGAATCATTGCAAAAAGGCGAAACCCTAGCTGCTATAGTCACATTGAAAAATTCTCTAGCTGTGGACACGTCTATTGAAGTCACATTCCATAACTCTGATCAATACTTTGATTTCGAACCCTTGGAAAATACGATCGATTCGACTAAAAGTAAGTATACTTGAATATTTTCTTATGGAAAATATGACTATATAAATATAACAAACACAATTTTGAACGATTCCTTTTTATTTTATTCCAGAAATCGAATTATTCCGTCGTCTACGTGTGACGGTACCAGCGCGCGGTTCAACAAGTACTGCGTTTTTGGTCAGCGTCGTGCGTGTTGGAGAAGCGCCTGTTATCGTTGAGGCCACTGGCAATGGCGTTTCCGCTTCCCTATTCCGAACTATTGATGTTAAGGTATCTACTTTCATTATTTGCCCGTACGTTTTGTTCGTTGAAAAATTCTTACTTCATGAATGAATGAATCATTATTCATTAAAGTGTAGTTCACAGTAATTATCTTTTTCCAAATCTACGAGCTGAAGACTTTGTCGCCATTTACATAAATATAAAGTTTGGAAAATTGTTACGTCACATAGTGGGGAAGGGGTCAAAAGAACCTCTCATATCCATATCATAAATACATGAAAATCAACCCCAAACAGGACGGCTACGAAGAAGAAGTCTGGTCGTGGTCCCTCCTGGACGCCCGGCGCGGCGTGGCCCGCGCCAACGTGTCTCTGTCGCCCGCTCTGGGGACGCGAGTCGCCGCCGTCTCTCTAGAGGCAGCTGGAGACCTAATTGCCAACTCCTTCCGCGCGTTAAAGTCTCCCGCTATAGTCGCCGCCGACGCTGCGTACGCGCTACGCCCGTTGGCTCGAGCTTGCATACTGTTGGACTATCTTCAGGTTATTGAAGTTTTTTGAAAAGTCTTTATAATTTGTAAAATTAGGTCGAAAAATGTGTAAACAATTTTTTTTAAATAATTGACGGTTATTGGCATTTTTAGCACTAATACTGTTGTTAAAGCTTAATTTTAGTGATTGTTGAACGCCTAAGAATTTTAACCGCTGATTGTTTTATATGTGATGAGTAGATATAGTATAATAAAAAATAAATGTAATCAAATACTTCTAGGTGACAGAACAGGGCGATGAAATTACGATATCAAAAGAGGCACGTGCTCAAGCTTCATTTGGCTATCAAAGGTTGATGGCCTTCCGTAAACCCGACGGATCCTTTTCACAGGAAACAGGAGAGGATGCTGAATCAGATGTTTTGTAAGTAATAACTACCAAGTATAATAATATTACTTGATTGTTATATTTTATGTGAGTCTAGTATATTGAAATCATTTTAAATAATATACAATTCAATATTCCGGGACACTAACTGCTTCGACAATTCTTCAAAACGTTTAATAATATGTAATCAAAAAATATTACCGCAATCAGTCATGTAAAACATCTTTGACCGCAATGGTATCTCGAATATTGTAAAAGCGACTTTATAATTTTTTTATAAATTGTATTTTTTTATTAATTAAACAACAGTCCCGTAAACTAAAAAAAACAAGAAAACAATAGTAAGCATTCTCGTAGAATGTTCATTAAGTGTAGTGTGATTTTAATAAAAGAGTTTGAATACGGCGAGGTGTACTCTGGAGACTCATATAGTAGCACACTATCGCAGTATGACAGCGACAGCGGCGCGCTGGCTGTCCCGCTCGAGCCGCTACGTGGCGGTGTCGCCGGCGGCGGGCGGCGCGGCGCGCTGGCTGGCGGCGGCGCAGGCGGCGGACGGCGCCTGGCCCGCGCCCCCCGCGTCCCCCGCGCCCTCCGCGCCCTCCGCGCCCCGCCGCAACGCGCCCGCGCTGCGCACTTACGCGCTCACCGCGCATGCGCTCATCGCTTTGCTTGATACAAAGGTACTCGATCTTTCCACGCACAGATTAATAAATAGTTTCTAGGACTATACTAAAATGACTTAGTTTGTGTGCTCAAGGCTGAACGTTTCTAGGTTATCGTTTGTATCATATTAATTATGTTAGTGAATAATTTTTCGTACCCTTAACCTACTATTAATATTAACCAAAAAGTGAAGACACATACACAGCAACCTCGCTACTTTGACAGGGCAGCGAAGTGCTGTACAAGAACGCGATAAACAAAGGCGTGGACTACATAGCGCGTCACCTGTCGGGGGAGCTGGACGCGCAGGCGCTGGCGCTGGCGGCCGCCGCGCTCGCCGCCGCGCGCCACCCGCAGGCCACGCGCGCTATCGAACTTATGGACCAATATGCCAATACCACTGGTACATACCATAAAATAAACTGAAGCCAAAACAATTTGGTTCCCAGGCCACACTTCTAGTTAACGAGGCAAAGGATCCTATCGTAACATAAAATATTTCATATACCTTGCAAATTAATGGTACAACATTGGATAAAAAAGTTGCAATGTGAAAGAAATATAACACAGTTTTCAATGTATAATATAAATAAATGCCCACATCATTCAGTAGATCATATAGACCTTAGTACCTTTTTCTATGACTCCTTTCCGTTAAAAAGCCGTATAATTTCCCGTATGCCAAATATAAATCAAATAAATCATGTCTCTCCAGCATCCACACTGTTTTGGTCTCGCAAACTGCCCGGTTCTGAATGGAGAAACCCTTGGCTAAAGGGGAACAGTTTGGAAGCGTCCACAGCCGCGTGGGCTCTTCGCGCCATGTTGAACTCTAGGCTGGTGGAAGAAGGTGTTCCTGTAGCTAGGTACCTTCTGCAAGCCTTAGACCCCCGTGATCAGGATCCTGATGTTGTAAGTATTCCATATTTTAAAAAACATATTATATTTAAATTGTTTTGTTGTTCATCCATTTTCTAAGTACTCTTAGCTAGTTTTGCTCGCCTTCGCCTTCGGATGTAGTATATTTTTTCTACATAATTCCTGTTCCCTTGAGATTTCAGAATATAAACTATCCTATGTCCTTTAGCGGGATTCAAACTATCTCTACATCCAAAACAGTTCAATGGTTTAGGCTCGAAGAAGAGACATTTTGCATTTATAATATTATGGTAGAGATTATTATATCGTTATCATTATTATTGGCATATGCCAATAAAATCGCTGATATCAAGTGAAATTTTACAGTTGGATGCACTGGCACAATTTGCTGAAGCGATAAAAACGTCAACAAAATTAAGGGTGGCAGTCAATGTTACTGGCTTCGAGGAACCCCGTCAATTTAACATCGATAGTGATAATGCTCTTATCATACAAACACAATTGGTAAGTATCACAGCTATTTAGAAATATTCAAGAATTAGTAGTATGCGAATTGAACATGTAAATGAGAACACCAACTAAAGTAAGAGATCACTCGTAACAACGGCACTCTGCCTTATTCATATTCTCCGTTGTTGCATTTGTTTTTATTTTATTTACAATTAACAATAAAACATCGTTCACGAAATTTTTAGATACGTAACATCAGATCAGCAAGTGCGATAACAGAAGGCCGGGGCCTCGCAGTATTGGGGCTTAGTGCTAAAGGCAGCACTAACGTGACGGCCGCTTGGCCTAGATACACGCTCGATCCTAGAGTAGACCAGGTGTCTACAAAGGATCGATTGCAGCTCTCCATTTGCATTGGGTAAGAACTCCAGAACTCGGAACTTTTAGAAGTATTGTGATGTGCAAGTAAAGCGGAACATTCGACCTCGGACCGCCAAGCTAGGAGAAGTTTAGTAAACTGTGGTCACGATCCTTAGCAGTGAGCGACGGACCAACGAAGTTATATATCTCTTTCAATAGAGTTGTCGCAGCACCATCACAATTATAAGCATTTAAAAATAAGAGAACAATTTAAAAACAACTTCATGGATAATTATGGTGCACTCTTTTGTTAAGCTTATTTCCCAAAATTAGCTAATAAAATAATGTTTTACTAGCCCAGAATTTTATACTAATCCTATAAAAACTCTACTAACAATGCTATTTTTAACTTTCTTAATTCTTCAATAATGTGTTTTAATTATAACAGTTACATTGTTTTCAGTTACAGTGTATGTAATGTCATCACGTTTAAATTGTAGATTCGTGCCCGTTGGAAATGAAACAGAGAGTGGATTAACTCTTCTCACAGTACAGCTGCCGTCGGGCTACCTTGCTGATATTAACACTATTACTGAACTTACCGTAAGTTTTTTTTAGATTTATTTAATGCACCAAAATGATTGCCTTAATTTTTAACACCGACATATATTTATTCTTAAATTATCCACGGTACGTACAATAAAGTTCAGATGTAGCGTAAGAACATTTGTGGCACTTGAAGCATTAACAGTGGTTGTACAGTGTACACGCATCACAGATGAAACATTGATTGCAATGAATTTCAATAATTATAAAAATCTTGTTCTTATTTATAGGTTAAAAAAAGTTTTTTTTTGTGTTCCCTATTTTTTTAGTATATGAATTAAAGTTAGTGCGTTAGTTTAGCGGTTATTTATCGTATGTGTCAGGCGGCACGGCACGTAGTGGGCGCGCGGTTGCGAGCGGGCGGCGCGCGCGTGGTGGCGTGGCTGCGCGCGGCGCGGGCCGAGCGCTGCGCCACGCTGGCCGCGCCGCGTGCCCTGCCGGTTGCTAGGCAACGACCCGGCTGGGCCACGCTGATGGATTTGTATGATTCCAGTGAGTACTTTTGTTTTACGCTTGTGTATGCAACTAAATACGTATGAAAAAAGATTTTATATACATTTTTAAATTTGACTTCAAAAAAGGAGTTTTCCAATTTTATTTTTTATGTTCGTTACCTCCTCACTTTAACTGGGTGAACCGTTTTTGATGATGCCTCCCGTGTAATCCCATTTAAATTTGGTCTAGTTCCGACAAAATGAAGACGGTTTAGTTTCTTGTTCAAAATATGTATTATTTTCGAACATAACAATGTTAACACTCGATTGAATTAACACACCTGACGCTACAATCCAAACGCACAGGTCACCGCGCGCGCATGTTCTTCCGCGCGGTATCGAGCAGCGCGTGCGACGTGTGCCGCGCGTGGGCGTCGTGTGCGCGCGCGTGCGGCTCGCTCGCGCCGCAGCGCGCACCCTCCCCCGCCGCCCCCGCCTCCCCCGCCTCCCCCGACACCGCGCACGCGCACTCGCCCGCTCTCACAGTAATACTGCCTCTCGCACTTGCGCTAGCGATGCGATGCTACGTACTGTAGCTGCACATCTGAGTGGTAACTATTTAGTATGTTTGGTTCTGATATCGCGCACGCGCACTCACCTGTTCTCACCGTAATGGTGGAACTCATTCTAACGCTACTACAACGCTGTGAACTATATATTTAATAGCAGTTGCGAATTATAGCAATAGTAACTGTCAGTCACGATCTTCTCCCTCTCATAGCAGGGAGATTTGCGCTAGCGCTGCTACTGTGATGTTACTAAGTGACAAGTTTAGTTGCACTAGTAACTGTAGTACTTTCGTCAACTCCGTTATTTTAGTATAATGAAATGAAAAAAATCGAATTAAATAATTTATGTGGTTCGGAAGAAAAATAGAATTATCTTACGATTAATAACTATTAATTAAAAAAAAAGTATTTACAAAAAATAATAAGTGAAAAAAATTTTAAGCACCTTGTCAATCTTAACAAATTCATGAATAATTCTTACAGAAAGATATTTTCTAGCAATCCTATACGCCAATACGCAATAAGCAATTATTCCTTGTGATATAATTAATGTTAATAAGTAATTACTAATAACTTATAGTTCTCCTAATAAATAAACTATTTTTAAGAACCACAGATTAAGTCTTCCGTTTCTAGATTTTCTACCTAGTCACAGATATTCCGGGTTGAATCGTCATATTATATACTTGTTTACATTATACATTAAAACATTATGATGATGGATAACATATTATTATTTATAAACCTTTAAATTGCCTGCGACAAATATATATAGAGCGTCTCATGCTTCTGAAAATGTTTTATCACATAATCGAAATCGCTTTAAAGCATCTAATGCAGAAACTAAGTACAAATATTCTGCTAAGTAGTACCTATTTTATAATATATTTGTTATATACCACACTTTCCTTTAGAAATAAACCTATTTATAATAAAAAAAACAGAGTACTACTTTTGCATTTACTATATTTAACATTTATAATGCTATCTCATTTGTAGTCTCTACGTTTTTAAACGAGTTTAATTCTACTATGAACTTTTTTAACTACGAACTACTAATAGTAGAGCGCATTCAAATTTATTTCTTATCTGTAATAAGCACTGATGAAAATATTATATAGATTAAATTTAAAATTAATGTAAATAATTCTAGATGTAAGCTGATTTAAAATAATAATAAAATGTTTACTATGGGGTTACTGTTTTATTGAAATATAATATTTGAAATGTGTACAGTTTTACGTTTAGAATATTTCCTTTTACAATAAACATACTTCAAGGTTTTAGGAAGACCTCATAAAAATATCCGTTTACATTTGTTCTAAAAATCTATTTTTGATATCATCCAATGGAAGAAACCAAGTATAGAAAAAGACATCGTAAGTGGCACAGCAGAAGCCTTTATCCAAGACCATAAGCTGAAACAAGAAGCAATTAATTATTTTTACTTGTTGTCGTCCAAATGTCAAAATTGGACTATAGATATAATTTTTAGAGTGCAATATTTTTCTATTCATTTGATGTATGTTTCATGCATTGTTAGTTTGCCAATCTTCATACTCCATCATAGTTGAGAAAATTAAAATGGTAATATACTCGTATTATAACCTAAAAAATCACATATTTTAAGTTTTCATAAGTACTTAAACTGTAATAATATATTTAACACATATGAGTACTGTTGTTGAAAGTAATTTGTATAATACAAATTCGCTCCTTTAACCGCAGCAGTCTCTATGGTTATACATTTTTCATTTTAGATTATTATGCTATCATTGGTCAAGATTTTATAATACCAATTTTTATATTGAATTCCACCCTTGATCGTATTAAAGTCTATTATTATGTATGTAAATATAAGAGAATCAGTAACCATAACCATGTCATGAAATTATTGTTAAAATATGTACATAGATATAGACTATAGATGAAGGGGATAGATACTTACTCATATGGATCATCTGATACGTAAAACGGTTGCGTCGGCACCAAGCCACAGTCTGCTACATAAACCCGCTTTGTTGGACGATCATCTACATCTGTGGGCGTGTGTTCTATCACATGCACTAAGTTTTGACCATCAACAACCTATAAAATAAACACGTACGTAGATATGAAACATATTTTTATGAACGTTTACATTAAACTGGAGGCTCGTTTCGTTTTACTCACCGTTCCCAGTCTGTTCCTATTTTCCTGTCATCAATCATTTTTATATCCCTTTATGATTCATTTTTATAGATCTTACGCCTCTGCAATGTTCATGGACTGTGGTAGAGCTTACCATCACGCCACCCACCACCTCCATTGCGGACGATGAAATTTAGAAGGTATCAAACACACTCACGAATCGTTTTTAAAATATTATAAAAGAAAAAAATTAAGACCACTTATCATTTCATTGTTTAACAATAAAAAATGCTCAACCGAAACAATAAATGACTGAAAACTGTTGTATAGGCATTACGCGTGCAAATTTAGAATGCAATTATCATGTAAAGCGATAATTTCTGCCAATACTGCTCTTGAAATCACACAAAAGCGGAGAAAGAATTAAACTTTACATTACTACTTATGAAAATCAATCATTTTCAAAATTAATATAGTTAGATAGTATTAAAATTGAAAACCTACTTTTCCAATAACTGTATGCAAACCATCCAGCCATGGTGTGCCTTTTGTTGTTATGATGAACTGACAACCATTCGTATTTTTACCTATAATGATATTATTAACGAGTTAAGTATTTCAAAATGAATCATTTCAAACGATAAAATATTGAGTTGAGTTACGCTGTAATAAGAATTTACCTTTATTAGCCATTGAAACAAATCCAGCTATTTTGTGCTGGGTATCCAAATTCTCATCATCAAATACTTCACCATAAATGCTAATTGATCCATTTCCATCATCGGAAACAACATCACCTCCTGAATATGTACGTTTTTTTTAGTCATTTCTATCAATGTATCTGAGATAAGTCAAATAGTATGCCTTAGATATATTCTAAATATTTTGTTTGTTAAACATTTGGTAATGATCGTATTAAATTAAATATTATTTTATTTTGAATAATTGTAGAACGTTCAATCAAATATTATTTATTTTCGATGTTACATTTTACGGAGTCTAGAATACGTAGTGCACAGTGAAGTGAAAGAAAACAAATACAAGTACCGTTTATAACGTTTTTCAGGTAAAAACTTAAAAATTTATTAATTTCGACTAACTACAAATGCAAATATTATAAAACAGTTTTTAACAATAAAAGTATATAACATTAATTTCTCTTTATCAAGCATGTGCCACTAGACAGGAACGGCAGCGATGTGCCTCTGATTAGCTTCTAAGCTAAGGTTTAGATACTTACCTTGAACCATAAAGCGTTTAATAATGCGATTAAAACTTGTGCCTTTGTATGATTTTCCATTTATGCCTTTTGTTGCAAGCACTTTAAAGTTTTTCACCGCTTTTGGTGCCAAGTCTCCAAACAATCCAATAACTATTCTGCCTATTGGCTTCTCTTCACTTTGTATATCAAAGAATACTTGATCGGTCACTCTGAATTGCCTTGCCTGAATAAGAAGTTTTTAACGTTAAAAAAATAACAGTATAGATAGGCATATCCCATAAATAGATTTACTATATGCGCTTAGATGTTATTGTTACATACATTTATTTCCATTAACAACTGTGAAAATACAACTTGAAAGAATACAAAGTGGAGATTCATTTTTAAACACATCCACCCCCTACACTGCACTGCAAAATAACTGTTGTAGAGTATATCTTAATTTAATTACTTAGTTACAGCGAATCCAAACAAGTGTTATAAATATTTAAAGAAAATGTAATTTCTGGTTTATATTTCACCATAACAATATTTTTTTTACTTCAGGTTTTTGTAATCCGGCTGACCTATCAGGCCATTGGAAATCATCACTCACAAATCATCATTATTTCATCTATCTAAAGCATGTCAATAATTAGATGAGATTTTTTAAGTTACAACGTCCATCCAGTCCATTCGCATTTGAAGCTGGTAAGGCACTTGATGTAAGCAATTAACACATCAAAACCGCCAAGATTCTAGACTGGACTCAGGCCTTTGACTCCTTCCATACGAGTAAATTTGCAGCTGCTATTATATATGCTATATTTGTTAACCTACCTAACCTACCAAATGTTAGGGTAGGATAATAGTTGAATTTTATATCAAAATGTACACATAAATATAATAGAAACTAAATTTAGTGAAGTGTACTCAACTATATCCAATCTACCGCTTCACAATTTCTAGCGCTATATTCAAGTGCTTTAAGCGCTGATAGGCCTCAGAGAGGTGGCAGCATTACTTCTGTCAATGTCAGCACTTGTCATAGTTTGTCAAAACTCAAATGTCAATGATTTACGAAAAATTGATCGCTAAGTCTGCAAACAAACAAAACATAGGATTCTATAAATTCCTAGTAAAATAATAAAAAATAACGACATAGAGGCAAAAATTTCAAATTAATAACTAACACTTAAATTCTTTATCAAACTGTTTCTTACAAAATATTAGAATGACTGTTAACAATACAATTGCCCATCAAAGATTAATTCTTAGCGGTGATCGTGAAAGGTATGTAATATAGAATTTTATTTACTTGAGCAAATGTATTTCTACGGTAAAATCTCTCAGACTGGTTATAGTAGTAACTCTACACTTAGTAATATCGAATTAAAGTGCCATCAACGTATAATAATACTAACGGTATTTAATTTATACCGTCTGTTATTTGCCAAGTTTTATAGCAATCAGGATCCTGAAGAATAGGATGAGAAAACAATAACCATAATATATGCTCCTTAAATTTTGACAGTGAGAAATATGCTAGACAAACTAGTATTAAATTGTCTATGTAATTTAATGGAAGTCAATATTTAATAAGCTATTTTGATTGTATGAGAAACTGATCAAATTGGTTAATGGCAAGTAATGAAAGTAATTTTTTTTTATTCTAGATATTAAATCAAAGTTCAAGATCATTAATAGTATGTTACGATATTATAGGAACTGTTAAAAATATTTAATTTAATCTGTGTAAAGCAGTAGAGTTCCATTGAATGAAATAGCACACATTTTTATTCATAGTTTTGAGCTTGTTAATTACAAATTAACAAGATATTCCTTCATAAATTTGAATTCAATCACTGATTATTAAAGGAATTTGTACCAATATTCATTATCATGTATTTTTTATAGATTCAAGGAATTACTGAGAAAACGACTAATAGAATGTGGATGGCGAGATCAAGTAAGAATGTTATGTCGCGATGCTGTAAAAGAAAATGAAAGTAACAACATCACTTTTGATATGCTTGTCTCAAGAGTTACACCAAGGGCGAGGGCTTTAGTTCCAGATACTGTAAAGAAAGAACTACTACAAAAAATAAAAACACATTTGCTAACACAAAAAGATCAATAATGTCAATGAGCTTGTACTTTTGTTTAATTATATATCAATAAAACAACTTATATACCAACCAACAGTATATTTTATTTATAAACATTTTAACCAAAAAATACATATTGCTTAGATAATACTGCTAATAGATCATTAACCTGAACATCATGACTGTATTCACTGTCATGGCTTCACAGAACGAAACGTTAACAAATGCACATTGTATTAAACATTAGTGCATCATTGTGCCTTTACCTAATTCTGATTGCAAGAATGTACAATGAACTATGGAAAATGTCTTTACACCTTGGAAACGGATCAATTACATTCTAGATTAATAACTGAAAACAGCCAATTAATTTTTGACACCACAAATGAAAACTACTAAAACACATATTGCAAAAGATTTTTTGAGCAAGTATTATATTTGAGTAGATTTTTACACAACAACATTCATATCTAATATAATATATTGGACATTAACAGACAAGCAGTTTCAGATCTAATAAATTATTACAATACATGCATAGCAATACAAAGAAAAATAAAATGTTTTCACAGAGACAGTTGAAATGTGTGGATTATGTTATTGTACTTCTGTAACTTTTCCTTTACGAAAACTATAAGCTGTACAGATAAAATTACACCTAAGTTTCACCCGCTTTTATGATATAATTCATTTAAAACATAAAAAATCCCAACCCTATTATGCAAATAAAAATGTTTTGTATAAATCAGAACTTAATTGCAGTCAATAAAGAAGGAAAAAAATGAATAAAAAGAGTTTTAATTGGAGAATAAATAAATGCAGTAAAAAACTCAATTTCAATTTAAAATAAAATAATGAGCAAATAGATTTCTTAGTTTAATATACTTAAAGCTTCGATTGCCTGCCAATGTTATTACATTTGGATAATTATACATTTAATGTAAATTTTTATTATATACAAAGATATACAATTGGAATGTTTCATGGACTCGATAGAACAATACCCTTCTTAGGTATTCATATATTTCTGATCACAAACAACTTAATACATATAATATCAGTACTCTCTTACATAACGTCTAGTAGTTATTTCCACTTAAATATTTGATTATTATTAATCTACTTAAAATATACTACATCATTAATTCATTTACACAATACTGCCAATTACTTATGAGCAATTACAAAGTGATTTAGTTGTATGTTTAGCTGCTATTAGCGATTTAATAAAATCAATAGTACAACAATCATGTATATAGATAAAACATACCATGTTCAATCTGATTTTCTTTTATAAAACATCTGAATTTCTTCTCTGAAAGACTATTGTGTGAAATTAATTTGTAATTTACATGCATTCATATTAATCACATTTTCACACTTAACTCATATGTTAATTATTTTATTGAATTGTGCATCAATGGACAATATATAATGTCGATACCTTACTATTATCTATCTATTTATATATCCAGAAGACTTCGAATTCTTATATATAGACAAACTTATATTCTGATAAGTTTTATGGATCTTACATGGAATAGTATATTTCTGGTTAATAAACATGAATTTTGTAGCAACCAAGGTTTCCTTATAAACATAAGATTATTCTAGTTGTATTAAGTTTTACAAAGCTGCAGTGGGGAAATAAAAAGTATAAGAGATTCTCAAACTTAAAAAGAAATATAAAATACTACAAAATTAAATACCTACAATAAAAAGTAGAAGTATACAGTAAGACATGCAGATTAAGACTAATATATATATGTGTAGCAATAACAAGCCATAACATAATATTTATGTTATCCAACATGGCATAATAAAATTTCGAAATAAACAACACAACAGTATTCGCTACTATTGGCTATTCACAACCCGCGTAAAGTCACGCTCAGTTTGATTCCTTTGGCTCTATGTATTGGATTTGTTATGGTACTTTAACATAATATTGTTTTTTACATTTCCCTCGAATTTCCAATATTATATACGACGCCATCATCATCAATAATAATAATTATATATTTTGTAAAACAAATGACATCAACACGTTTTAAACAATACCACTTCTATAATTACGCTACACTTAAATATTATCATAATGTAATAATATAATGAGCAGCTTTAATTCCAGTCCTATATATATAAAAGATCATCTCAAATAATTCGCTAATAAAAATCAAAAATTTTTCATTGCTCCAAATATACAAAAAATAGAATGTAAATAATTATCAACGCTGCTTTAAATTTAAAGCACACGTTCTTCTAAAACTAAACATTTTCACAATAATAATACCTACACTGAAATGAAAATTTTGCTACAATAATTTGTCAGCGTATTGTTTATCGATAGATATGGCGACAGTTTTGGTAACAATGTGATATCGGTAGCGCTTGTGGTTAAGAGAGCGGTCGGCGCGGGCGCGGGCGCAGCGCGGGCGCGCGCGTCACCAGCACCAGCGCGGACGCGAGCGCCATGCGCACCGGCGCGCGGGACCCGCCTGGCAACCTACGGGATTTGCCTTGTTTTTTACAAATAGTTCGTATGTTTGTTTTTGTGCCTTTTTTTCACTTTGTAGGGAGCGATTTTTGTGGTTCGATTTTTGATATAGAAGGCTAGAGAGTGATATAGGCTACTTATTACGACAGTGAAACATGTCATTCATAATTAAAAAGAAGCTAGAATACCATTTTCCATATTTAAAAAAATGTACAAACTCCTCCTAAACTAACCGTAATACGAACCTATAGACATATTTTGGATCACAAACCAAAAAGGTTAAGATGATTACTTACCACTGATTTATCACTCGGTTATCCGTTGAAAACTTGTCAGCGTGCGTCGCTCAAAGTCGCTATTCACTACGCTAATAGTGACACTTAATATGAATTAGACGATTTACCTGACGAGCACGGAGGTGACGGCGGCGCGGCCGTCGGCGGTGGGCTCGATGGCGACGGGCTGCACGTCGGCGCGGCGCCGCCCGCCGCCCGCCACCAGCACCACCACGCCCGCGAACGGACGCTTCGCCATGTGCAGCATCTGGTTGCGATATTGTTTATACTCCTTCCGTTCATATATAAAGAACCCAAGATCCAGTGTCATATATAATAACGCTCGAGAGTATTAGTTATGCTTTAAGCATTCAGTTTGTGAAATTCAACCTTATTCGTATTACTTAAAGTTGTTTTTATAAAGAGAGCTCTCGAGTGGGCCTAGACGCGAGTGACATGAGACTATTTGAAATGAGCGCATAATTATAATGTTGCGCTTATTATACACGGATGTTTTTGAAACGTTGAGTTTACAAATGTTGAGTTTTCCAGATGTTTGTTTGAAGCATTAAATAAATCACTTCAAAATATTCATTCACTAAATACCGTAAAAAGCGTTTATACACGTAATATAAATATAAACGTGTAGCACATAATTAGCATAAAACTTATCACAATTCATATCTATTTCTCAATTATTAAAATAATATATAACTTGATCATTAATACAACAAAAAAACAATAGTGATGAAGCTATTTATTTACTCTATTTACAGGTTTTTTTTTTTTACTTTAAACTGATTTTCGTTCCAAATAAACAATTTGAATATTATCAGTACAAATTGCACAAACCTCGACTACGTGTCGCCGTCTCGCTCTCCGAACGTCCGCGGCTTGCTTCGCTTTCCACGCCACTACGCACGCCGCCAGAAACAAAAAGAAACACGAGAAGAAAACTGAGAAGAACACGAACAAATCGATGTGCAATTGATCTTGTCTAAAGAATACGATCCCAAAGCTCGCTGCGCCCTCTTCAGTGTTCCTCGCTCGGACTATGATGTAGAATTTAGTATGGGTCAAGTCGTGGATGTTCTGGGGCAAAGTCAATACTAAGCGATTGCGTAGATTCCTGACACGCAATAATACATTTCTCTTATCCACTGTCACGTACGTCGCTAAATCTTTAGCGGTATAATCTGCGAGGGCATACTCTATCTTATCGTAGTACCATGTTACTTTAGACTTTTTAGGGATGTGGTCATCGAAAGACGGCATCTTGCGGAATAAATCATGTTTGTAGTAGCTGGAGTCCAATTCAACGGCGTGGGCGCCAGTCGATGAGTTCACGGAAACTACAAAGGAGCTATCATTGGGACTCATGTACAAATCAACGGCCCCTTGAGTTACATCCACAATAACACGTATATCTACGTTCATGTATCGAGGATTAACTGCAACGAAAACTGTTTGTCCCGGGTATAGAGGGCGTGGTTTGATTTTACATTCATCTGAAAATAAAATATTTCGATATGAAACTTAACAGCAACTTAAATTTAATTAAATAGTGTTTATTTTTTATAGTATCAATAGGTAAAAAATCTTTCAGACTAACCAATTGACTTGCCATCAAAGCAGATCTTGTTCTCAATATTGATTGTCTTGTAGCACTGGTGGCCATTCCTGGGATCACCCATGTAAAGGTCCTTGCACTTGACACACTGGTAACGCCAGCATTCCTGAGCAGAGTTCTTGCTAGAGGAAGTGGTCTGACACGAGACGTCACTCTCTGTGTTGTTGCCACAATTACATTTCTCTCCCGTTACCGGGTCGCACGTATCACCGTGGCCGTGACATTCGCATCTGTTAAAAAAAACACATGTCACTGATCTGGATAAATCGACAAAATCTGTTAAAATAAATGATTTGTTATATGTTCAAGGTCATGTCATTAACTGAGTTAAAATAGTGTACTTACGGTCGGCAATCATCTCTGAAGTCTTCAGAACCTCTAAAGTATCCTTCGATACACCGTTCACAGCGCGGCCCGTCTGTGTTGTTAGCGCATCTTACGCACCGGGCCTTAGTTGTAGAGCCCCCATCTCTATAGTAGTCTTCCAGATCGGACCCGCTCACGTCACGTGACGTCAGCGATACGTCATCGTTCGTGCACGTGGAAGTGTGCCCGTGGCAGTACACAGAACATGGGATACATTGACCGTTGTCAGTTGGATCGCCAACGAAATTCGGCTTGCACTTCTCGCATTGGCTACCCTAAATGTTTTAAAACATCTATAAATATTCTTGGAAAAAATAATTATTATTTTATTTTTAGGATTATAAAATTTTGATTTAAACAAATAAAAATATTGTAATGGCGTCGGCTAACACGCTATAAAATAACGGCATGATATGAAATAGTGAAACAAAACACACTTACAATCGTATTATTGTGACACTCGATACACTTATCAAGCTTATCCGGTCCCTCACAATGCGAATGTCCATTACACTGGCACTGTATGGTGCAGTTGGCGCCAACGTAGCCAAAGTCGCATCGACAAACGTTGGGCTGCACGCAAGCGCCGCGCACGCAGCCCTGCGAGCACACCGCCGCGCATGCGCCGCCCACGCGCTTATGGCCTTCACCGCACAGACACTCGTAGCCGGTTGGTAAGTCACGACACACCTGGTAATAATCCATTCAATTATTATTAAGATAATAATATTCAAAGTCCAGCAACGCCTCTCACCCCTTAGCTGCTCACACTTTTTAATTGTCGTACAAAAAAAGCTATAATAAGCCGTATCATTTATTAAATGTTAAAGGTAAATTAAAGGACATCCTCACCTCGGAATCTGCTTTACATTGATGGTGATTATTTTCACACTCATTTTCCGGTGGACATCGAGTATAATGCCATGAAAATGTGTCATTTGTTCCATTTGTTTCGCGCACATTCGAATAGACAGCAGCACACGTAGTACGCGTTGAATAATCCAAGGGAGAATCTATAGACCCTTCAGTACAAACTCCTTCGCCGTTTGCTCCCTCAATAGCACACCAACCACAGTGAGAGTGATGCAAACATTCTGAACATTGATCGAAAGTGCCACACGGTGCTGGACATTTGTTTTTATCAGCCTTAGTTAAAACTAATCCACAAACACCACCCGCACAGTACAAAGGTTGGTAGGCCGGCGAAATACACGTGCCTAGATAGCTAGCCCAGTGACATTCAGAAAATCCTCCCTCAGCGCCATCGGAGCTTAGACATGATTGGCAATCGTCATACAGATGACATCGGCTGGGACACTCATCTTTGTTGGAACCAAAATATGAATGACCTAATTTTGTTGATAAGGAGCGAATACTTGTGCGACCTTGCTCTTCGGTTAGTATGCAAGTCCAGTTATAAAGTTCTGTCGAATCCGACGTAATCCTCGTTAATTGACCTTAAAATATAATATAAGACACATGAATTAAATATTTCTACATATTTAAGACATCAACATCGGAAAAATAAAAGCCATACCATCTCTATTAGCAAGCCTCGTCCAAGAACATTGATTAGAAACACATTTTTCGCAATCTGACGCTACGCATCTTAATTCAGGACATTGATCAACGTCACTTATGTATGTTGTTCCAGCGTTGCACTTCATACTTGTACATGATTCATCAGTAGGTACACATTCCCCTGAAAGTTTGTTACATTCAGTGAGAATCAAAAGGTAAATTAATAAGAAACAATAACTTTTGCTCCAAATACATACCAACTCCGGCAGCGCAAGTTTCACACCATCTACAAGCCGGTTTTTCCTCAGGATACATTGGCCAAGCAGCAAGACATGAGGTGCAAGTCGTAAAGTTTTCACACGGTCTTCTCGCTACTAAATCGTAGTCACATGCTGCACCGGCATTAGTCGACACTCTATCGCTACCCTCACATCCAGGCTTATCCACGGAATAGCACTTGGTATACTCTCCAGTACTGCAGAAGCTGCAACCCATATGGCTTCGACACTCGATTTTGCTCGAGCTCCACAACGAACACAAATCGTCAGGTAAAGTTATCCTTGTAACTTGGCAATTTGCGCTGCCCGTCCAACCACCCACTATGTATACGTTCCAATCGTTTTCAGATTCCAAATCTATGGCCATCGCATGAGCTATAGTGCGTGGGGGTGGATGATCTAATACTGATGGACCTAAAATAGTAAGATGTGTTAGCAGAGAAAGTGAAAGATCAAAGGAATTAACAAAAAGAAAAATAGTATGCGTAAACGTTATTTATATACAAACCTTTCGAAAGTTTAACCCATTGGTTACAACCATAAACATATGCAATAAGTGAATTGGATCTTTTATCCGGTATGGTTCGTCCTCCAAATACAATCATGTAATCATTGGTCGTAACAGCGGAATGTAAAAAAGTAGGTCGAGGTAAATTTTCAAATACGTTTAGACCTGGAAATGTTGGTAATTCGCTCCATTTCTTGGAAGGATAATGGAATGAAAATAATTTATTAGAAATCATTGTCCCATTGTAACTATATAAAATTCCCCCAAATATATAGAGGCTTTGGGAAGGTGCATGATAAACAGTACTATGACCGATTATACCTTCCGGCATAGCACCCTCGCAGTTTATTTTAATCCACTTTTTATTATCTAAATCGAATTCCCACATATCAGACATAAAACCTTCCTCCAATGAAAACCCACCCACAAGCACTAAACTTTCATAATCCTGATATTTTTGTAAAGTTAAAGTATGACCTGCTAGTGGTGGCGGCTGATCTTCTTTATTCTTAATATTACTCCATCTTTGATCTTTTAAACTAAATTGCCAAAAGTCACGTAATGTTTTATTTTGCCCAGTTTTTTCTTGTAAACTCAGTCCACCATATATGTAAATATTTTGTTTAGAGTGATATATTTCTGCAGCATGAAAGTATCTCCCTTCAGGCATTTTTGCATCTGGGGTAGCTTCGACGGTTACTTGCATCCAAGTGTTGTTTTTGGTATCATAAAATCGAATATCATTCAATGGTCCATGTGACAAAGAATATCCTCCAAACATCCACAACCCACGTCTATCAGCTACTAAACTATGACCAAAACGAGGTAAAGTTTTTCTCAGGTGATCTAGTCCATCTGATAAAAAATCGGAATCAAAAAGTTCAGTAAATACTAACTGACTCTTGTCAAGTTTTAACGAACAATCGTCCCCTCCATAACCTTCATTACATAGGCAACGCCCGTAGTTCATATCACACACTCCACCATTTAGATGTCTACTGCAGTTATTTCGGCATATTTCTATATTACAATCAAAGCCGCCAAAACCTTCTCTACACATGCAGTGCCTCTTGTTACAGACACGAGGCCACACACAGTGGCCATCGCATGCTAACACTTTATATACACCTTCGAATCCTTGGTCGGGCTGACTCTGTTTGTAATGAACAGTCAAGTTTCCACTACGTGCTTCTACAACTCCAGACGATGCCCCATTACAAAAAACTCCCAATAATTGGCTTTGTTGATTATTACTTAGATCAGGTACGCCACCTAGTCCATCATAAACGTATACAGCATTCTGATCACATGGCACATTTAAAGTAGAAGAATTTACGGTAAATTGAATAATTGCATCTTTTATTTCCTCCGCTGATATAATCCACAAACACTCTTTCGTTGGGCCTATGCTTGTAATGTCCGGATCTGTTTTATGCGATCCAATGCCCTCGGTTTCGTTGGCTTTTAGCATACCCCTTGGTTCACATTGATAGTAACACCTGCCTCCATGTCTAGGGTCACCATAAAACTTTGGTTTACAACGTTCACAATTTTGTCCTTCGGTGTTATCTTTACAAATACATTCACCAGTTGTGACATCGCAAATACCACGTGACTCGTCTCCGTGGTCATTGCAGTCGCATCGGCGACATCCCTGTCCCGTCGTCGCGTTACCATGGCTACCGGGCTTACAAGATTCACAAAACTCACCCTCTGTCCAATCTTGGCACTCATCACATCGCCCAACTCCTGTCTTACAAAAGGAATGATTATGGCATCCACAATTAATCGAGCAGTCTGCACCTGTCCATCCCAAATCACATTTGCATTTGTACTGTGGTGCTCCAAGACAATATCCGTGAATACAGTTGTTATAACATGTTCGCATACAACTTTTACGTCCATCCCCTATATAACCCTGCTTACATTTGCAAGTATACGAGCCATGCGTATTGTTACACACCGCATGCTCATGACAATCATGAAGCCCAAGCCCACACTCATCAACGTCGGGACATTGCGCATAGGCCCATCCCGCATCTCTAGAAGTAACATTCAGCAGCGACGCACAATCTATATGAGAGCGAGTGAAGTCACCTTCCGTACAAACGCCATTTATCGGATTTTCGTAAGAGTGACACCAGCCACACCCCATGCTCCTCAAACACGTGGCGCATTGTACGTGCGCTTGGCATGATTTACACTGGCTAGTTTTCTTATTGACATCGTCGGTCGGAGATGACGCACGATCGAGCCACTCGCGGCATAGGCCAAACTGGTATTCACTGGTGTACACGCTGAAGCTGAAGCACTGGCGAGTGGCCTCGCACCAGACGCACCGCCCTCGCTCGTCCAGACAGTGCTCGCAGTCCAGCCGCATGCGGCACGGCGCGGGGCACTCGGACGCGTCCACGATGGCCCCGCTGGCCCGTCCCCGCCTCGCACACCGCGCTTCGTCCGCCCACCACTCGCAATAGTTTCCCGACACGCACCGTTCGCAACTTATATAGTTAGAGCAATTTGGACACGCCGCTGGCTGCAATGTCAGGTATCGCCACTCATTATCGGAAGTACAAGTGACCTGTTCATCTATGTTTCTTGGTTCGCATCGATTTGTCAGCTCACACCAACCGCACGCAGCATCGGAGAGACATAACAAGCAGTTATCGTAGTTTGAACATTTCCCATCAGAGAATGGTTCCAAAAATTCAAACGTGAAAACCTAAAAGAAAGGAAATTATTACAATTTCAATAAGATGTTATTACATATTTACAAAATCGTCACTCAGAATATAATTTACCTTAGCGCTCTCTTGTGACTTATTGTGAAGTAATTCCATTTTGGCATGATAATGCGACGGATAAAGACCTGTATGAAGGGAATCGTTAGCGTGCATATCAACTGAAAGACGACCAGGGCTTAATATAGGCCAATCGACGGGAGCGCATATTGATGGATATCCAGTAATATTCGCAACAGGATCCAGTTTGTCACCGAGAGTGACCGTCAAGTTCGCATGGCCCGCACATACTTGGAGTGTTTCACCTGTTCCATTCCAATATAGAGGTATGTGTAACCATCCTTTAAGTCGAGTCTCGCTTGCTCCAGCTATAATGTTGTTACTGCCACCCCCGGCTCCCCAATCCACTGTGGTTGCGTTTACTACTGCGACGGCATCGGGATGATTCCAATCAGCCGGTTGCTGATATCTTAAAAATGTTAAGCCCGGTCGCTTATCTAATATTTTGCATTCTTCAGGAGTAGTGACTTCCGTACCGGTTGTTCCCCACCAACCTGGGTTTTCTGAAGGAGTATCTTCACCGCAAACACCATAATTATCTACAACAAATATATAGTATTATAGATTTGGTAAAAGTGTTAATTATATCTAATAAAACACATATACTCGTACAAACTTACCATCTTTATGATGACAACGTGCATTCTGCACACACCAACTGCATTGATATAAGCCTAGTTTAGTGCTGACTGATAAGAGGGGAGAGCGTGAACTATTTTTATCCAAAGGTGGCCCGTGAATCAGGCAGGATTGACAATCTCCGAGAGCTGGACATATACCACCGCAACGAATCGATTGCAAGTTTGTTGTACAGTTAGAACCAATGGTCCTTCCATAGCAAATCTGAAATGCGCATATTATAATTTTATGTATAATTATTTCGGATTATATGGCTTTTAGGCTCACGTACCTATTCTTTCTTACAAAACATTTGCATTACAAATAAGTTTAAAATTTATTCTACTCACATCATCAGCTGAGCACCAACCGCACTCTGGATCTGCGAGACATTCCGGTTGAGTTTTATGTCGAGGACAAGCTGACTCTGGGTCCTTATTAGTAATGCCTGCGTGCCAACTGGGTACTACATAAGCAAGGAGGTCGCCTAAAAGACAATACAAAAATTAATAATTTATGTATATTGAAGAAAAAAGACACCCACATTTATGGATAGTTATAGAAAACCACAAAGACCAAAGATTCCGATGACAGAATTTCTCTATACTTTACAACTTCCACAATACATTATCTGCTCTATTAATAAAATGAACGATGTATTAAATTTTACTAAAGTATAAAAGAAATTACTTGTAACTAATTTAATGCATAAACGTGTATTTACCTAGATTACAAGAAGCAAATTATAAATGTTATTGAAATCAACAGTCACCGAACAGTAATGATGTAAATTTATGCACCTCACAGTAAAACTAAGCATAAAAACTTCCATGGAATAATTCCATAATATGTAATCAGATAAATTACAATGTACAAATAGCAGCACTGAGAGCCGTTAACATTTATAGCCAGTAGTAATTTCATATTTGTTGAACGACTTTGTTAATCTTTGATTATGAATATTGAAATTTTGAATAAAGAATACTTTTTTATTGACTGACCGTTTACATTGCCATGATATCCACCAACGATGAGCAATGTAGCGGGCGGTTTCAATGCAGCTGCATGAGCGAAAACGCCTTGTTTCTTAGGATAAAACTTTCGAGTTTTACCCAAAACGTCCAGAGGTATCCAAGCGTGGCAACCAAGATGATAAAGATACATTTGTCCATCATAGCAAATTTCCTCTCTGTTGTGACGATGTGAATATCCCCCAAATACGACCAAATAATTCCCTTGAAAAAGTAAAGAATTATTTATTTTACAATACCATTAACATGTAAACAGTTTAATGTTATTGATAATACCTATTATAGTTGCTGTATGGAAAGCTCTTTCACGAGGCACGTACGTGTCGCGCAAATGTGCACGTGGATAATGAATTTCGCTCCAATGTTTATGGTCTAAATCAAAAGTAAACATTCTGTCCGAAAGCTTGGAAAATCTGTAAGAAGAATTAAAAGATAAAAAAATAAAAAATGAAGTGTAAACAATGAAGTTACATATTGTTCCCATCCTTACCTAGCAACACTGGCCACAACACCGCCATAAACCAAAATTGAATTGGAAGGTTCATGGTACACAGCAGTATGGGCAACCACACGCACGTCCAATTCTTTTCCACCGCGTACTTGAACTTTTTCCCATGACTCCGTACTCGGCTCTCCCATTTTAATTTTATATAAACTGAAATAAAACCACGTAAATAACAACAGTCATTAAGGCTTGACCGATAAAAAAAACAATAGGAAAATTTCCTTACCTGGAGGAAAATTCACCATCGACAGTACTTCCGCCGAACAGATATAATTCATCCTTAACGGTAGTCAAAGTATGACGAGTCAAGCCTGGTGGTGTGAACGAAGAATTAACAGCTCTCAAAGTCCAGATATTTTCGATAACATCATAATACCATAATTCCGAAGACAAGCTGCCATCAGAGAGCTTTCCTCCGTATAAAATGAAACCGTTTCCAAAGGCACAGGCAGAGTGCCCATATCGCGGTTCAGGCTTAGTATAGTTCGAGGTTTTAAGGCTCACGAATTCAGGACGATCCGTAAACTGCAGGTAACTTTCAGAATATGGCGTGGGTGAAGGGGAGTACATGAGTGGTAAAGCCGTTTTGTCATGGTGAGAAAAAGACGTTAAAAGTAAGTTGAATAAAGAGCTTCTATTTCCTATGTGCCAGCTGCCATCTATATTTCCCTGAAACATTTTAGAACCAAAATGACTAGTGCTATCAAATTTATTCTAAACAAGCGTAGCCCTCTGACTTTCTTGATTTTAGTTTAGATTAGGCTCGATTATTTTATAGACAAAACAATACGCTATTTTTAAATTTCGAAATACTTAATAAAAAAGTACATGTTAGTGCATATGACAAAATAAAGATATATTTCTTTCTTGAATTTTTATCATTGAAGGTAAATACGATTTAACAAAGGTAAACAAGTTTTAAAGTTAACATCCCGTTTAGTACCTGTATGTACGGAAATAAATTCTCGACCCGTCTGATATAAATGCTTTAACCTCTAATTAAACCATTAATTCATATGGAATTATCAGTAATTCTAAGGTAGACAAACATCATAACATATTATGTTAGATGTAATATTGGTACAGTACATGTGTATACAACTAGATTTCCGCCCGCGGCTTCGCTAACATAAATTTGTAGTGTAGCTGATTGATGCCGAAAATATATTCATGAACCTCTCCGTCCATTCGATTTTTATTATTGACAAATTTATTTCTGGGCACCCCTGTACAAAATTAAATTAAAATCGTATCAGTACCTATGCATGACTAAAATTTGCATTTACGATTAGTACTAAAAAACTAACAAATTTCTAAACCAAGATTATAATGTTATGGGTAAGGACTTATCTTATCAGAACAGCTGACCTACTCACCTTGGTAAATAAAGTTAATAACGACTTATCAATTTCTTCGTTTGTAGGATATCGACGCAAAACTTTTCCGTTTTCATCATACCATTGACTAGTAGAAAATCTGCAATATCATGAAATTAGAGACTTATACAGGAAAATAAAATTTATGTACGTACAATGACAATAATAACTTAGTTTTATATTGAAATAATAAATGATAATTATATGAGCGAATAGCTATTACTGCACCGCAACTAATAAGTAGGTAGCGTAACGAATATATTTCAAAGTAAAAATGATTAAAAATGTAACTTTTTCCGCCTCTTACTTTTAATATTTATCCTTACACAGAAATCGATTTAAAAAAGTAATGAATTATCTGTCCTCGCTCCTTGCGGGGTCAAGGGTGACTCATCGGCTATAAATCGATTACTTACAGCAAAGGAGACAATTTAATTTACTCAGGATCAATATAAAGAAATTCATAAAGGCTTTAATAATATGTTGTATAACAACATTGAGAATCGGATTTTAGGGATTCGGATTTGACATGAATTTGGGAGATAAATATCAACTCCCTCTAAACAGATTCTTTAAGTTGTTAAGAACTATTTACTTATTTAACTTATCGCAATTATCCACGGTAAAACGTAGAATAAGATATCTAACCGCATTGCAATCAAGTTTGAAACTATAACGAGGAAAGGCACTGGTCTTAAATTCCAATGTGAAAACAATTATCTGCTCGTATCAGATCCTACCCATATTACATTTTAACCTCATAATTATATTTCAATCTACAAATTTAGTTATTATGACATCTAGTTCATTTAATAGACCATTGAAGTTATAAAGATTGCCTATACATTAAGGATGCGTTTACAAATCCAACAAAAATAATCGTTCAGTGGAGATACAGTGTATATCTAATAACACTAATAATTGCCACAAATATATTATTTCTTTATCTAAGCTAGCTATTAGGAATAGCGTGAAAAATAATGGTCTTAAATGTTGATATTTAACGTTTGTCAAATTAAGTTAAAAATAGACGATAAGGAGCTTTATTCAGAATCATTTTACTGCTAGTCTTTAAATAATTTTGTTTTTTAAAAATATCCTTAAAAATATTTACGAAAATGTTATAAATAATGTCAGAAAGAAATTAAACATCGAATCGCCTAATTTTCAAAAATTTTACTGTGGCACGTGAGTTATAATGTGTATTAAATGTTATGGTTGCAGTACTTAGACAATTCTTATTAAAAAAATGTCCAGTCCACTTAATGTTGTTGTTGATTTAATAAGTGTTGGAGTCAAGCACGCTTCACACAGAAGATTGGCATGAGATAGAAGCTACTGTGTTTCATTCGGGGAGCTGGGGGTTGGGGGAATTGCCAGAGACCATATTATTTTCGCCATCCTTCCCAATCCTTCATTTATTCCCCTCATCAATCCCTTCTTTGTTACAACTTTTAAGATCGGCATTCGGCAAATAAATAAAATTTGCAAAGACATAAGCCCTCAGCCAATAACCTTACGCCTGTCCAAATGTTCACGGGCGATGGTAGCTCTTACCATCAGGCGACCCACCAACTCCATAGCCGACATAAAAAAAATATTATGGCATAAAAAAAAAATATTTCAATAGATTTGACCTTATTGAAGAAGGTAAAAATAATTGACTTAATAATAATTATGAACAGAAAGACGAAATATTCAAAGAATTTTTTTATTGCCTCTCCCGACTATCAAATTTGTAATGCACATACCAATTTATAATTCTCACAATACTCATAATTGTTGTTTTTTTTTGGTTGCAATTAAACAGTGGACTTACTTGTATACTTCCAAAACTGCTAAAACTCTATTCAGATCATAACCTCCAAACACATAGAGAGAATCAGTGTGGTTAACATACACAGCAGTGTGTGCCGCTCGCTTGGTCATTCCACTCTCAGTGTGCGAAAGCCAGTGCCAACTATTGCCATCTTTGTCATTGCTTTTAAGTGAACAGGATTCCCCAGAGTATCTAAAATATTTAAAGCTTCATGTATAATCTATTTTTAAACTTTTGGTAGAAAGGTTACATTACACAAGTTCATTTTAATAGGAAGTGAGATATACTAGAGAGAATGATCTTCTATGAGTTTATTGAATGCTATTGAATTAAAGTTTTGGTATGTTTAGAGTTTATGTAGTCATCAATTATTTTTATTTAAAAGACACTAAAATATTTATATATAATACTCATTTAACATTACTTATGTTTGTTGATGAAGTAGGTTATGGAAATAATTATTTTTTTATATCTAGTGGATATAATGGTATCAGATTGTTATACACAATACTAAGTGTTAATATAAATGACCTGCTTCATAATTGCAATTTAGATAAGAATATACAATGAATGCATAATTGACCTCATAGTGAGGCTATAATAGATATATATACATTACAAAAACATGTATATTTAAAATGCATGAGCACCATGATGAATGCAACAATAACATTTCATAGGACAGTATTTCGTATTCATATTATAAAAAGTTATGAATTTTTCTTTGTAGCAGGGCAATGATGCAATGTTATGTATAATTATTTATTCTATGATTGTTGAATATAAGTTTAGATAAATTTTTATATGTCAAAATATCTGATATTACAATTTTCCAAATAATATTCTTAGGTCATACCATTTTAGTTTGTGTTGTATTCAATGTACATACTAAAAATATTCATTCTAGTTTGAATTTGATAGTGCTATAATACAGGCTCTATAAAAAGGAACTTGAAAGGATTCTTCGAGTATAAAAATAATATCAATGATTGGTATATTATACTAATAATAAAAAAGGCAATAACTATTGGACTAATTTTAAAAATTCTTTCACTGTTAATTTTTCATGGGTGAAGCCAGCGACTGCTAATGTAATATAATAATATTAATAACAGATATATAATAATTCAAGATTTATTATAGATATTATAAAATTATAAATACTTAATTACTACAGCTTACCCTCTTTTGCATAAACACCTGTCCCCTTTACATTGACCATTTCCTGAGCAACCGTTGGGACACAATTCAACACTGCAGTCTGGACCGCCCCAAGTTCCAACACAAAAGCATTTGTTTGACAAACACAGGCCTCTGCCTGTACAATTATTTGGACAGTTGTGTATGGCGTATGTGGCGCGAAAACCGTCCAAAACATAATTTGTATCGCTATACAAGAGTATTAACATCTGAAAAGATTGTGATTTGTTTCAGTTAAAAGACAATTACACATTTGTGATGCATCTGTCATAAATACTCACATAACCACTTGAAGCTGTAACATTTTGCGGTTCGGTTTTTCCACTAAAACTTCCCAGCAATGGCGCATCAAACGAATCCCCATCGTATACAAATACATAATCATAGGAACATTCTGTTCCCATGCGAATGAAGCTTAGTGTAATGTATTGAGATTTGTTAGATGCTTTAATGAGCCATTCGCAATGCGAATCCTGCGTAAAAGGATATAATTAGAAAAGGGTTCTTAATATGCAACTTTTCATGTAAAACTGATCACTTACTTGCGTATAGTTCGAATTGCTGGGGCCATCGGTAATTATGCCACTGGGATCTGTGAAAACTCTACGAGTTTTGTCGCAAGGAGCTGTGGACGCGGCACACAACACTGCCAAGCAAGTCCAACTGAGAACTACTAAACTTGCACCTTTCTCCCGAATTCGTGGGTAAAACATGCCTCTTCAATATTTTTGCAAACCATAAGTCAAACATCAGAGCCATATAATAGTGAAATTACGACTAATAACACTAAAATGTAAAATAAACAAGGCTCATTTAGATGACATCTACTTCAAGGCTAACAACTATATTATGGTATAATTCCACACGATTACCAAAAAAAGAATACATTTATTATTTTAATATGTTGCGGTTGATAAGAAATAATTTTAGACTTATTTTCTACACTTTCATATCACTTTCTAATAAAAATTTTCTTAAAAACAAACAATCAAGCCATCACAGTATTTTGACATTATAGTGACAGTTCGCAATTTTTTTTTACATAATGACTTTTAAGCAGTGATTCCCACTCTCAAAAAATTTTCTCCTTAAAGCTATAACTAAAAACCAATTAATTCCAAAAAATAATAAAGAATTAATATTAATTATAATACAAATAATTGATTATATTTTAGCTATTCACTAATAAGTTTGAAGTCGGTGCCAAGCCAATATAATACTTATTAATATATACTGGCACTAGCTTTACACCTATTAGTAAATAGTATTCTTAATAATAGGTAGAATATAATTAATATTAAATCTTTTTTTTCATACTTTTGGTTTGTTTCTGTAGAGACAATTATATTAAATGAATATTAATTTAATTTTATAAAATATCAGCTCAATCGGTAACAAAAAGGTGGATCAATATTACTTACGAGATTTGTTTTTATTAACCGAATTCATTATAAGTAGTTATGGACATCAGGATAGATAAAGTAACTAAAACAAAATATGTAATAAAACAAAATTATAAATTACTAGCTGGGCCCCGCGGTTTCACGCGCGTAGGTCCGTATCCCGTAAGAATATCGGGTTAAAAAGTCTATATGTTCCTATATGTTATTCCAGTTGTCCACCTGTCTGCTTACCAAATTTCATTGCAATCGAATAAGCAGTTTTAGCGTGAAGGAGCAACAAACGCTCACACATCTTTACAAACTTTCGCATTTATAATATCAGACAAAAAGAGAATTGCATAAATCGGTTCAGAAATCTGGGCGAAATCGGAGTACAAACATAAAAATACACCAGCAGAATTGAGTCCTCCTTTCTTTCTTGGATGTCGGTTTAAAACTAGCTTTTTTGCCGTCAAAAAACTAATATTAGGTACGTTATAAAGCATTTCAATGCTATAAAACTAAAAAATTAAATTTAATGTTAGGTACGTTAGTTTTTTTTTTTAGTTAAACAAAAAAAGAATTACGCAAATCAGTCCAGAAACCTCGGCGTTATCGGTGTTCGTACATGAAATAGATATATATCGGCCGAATTGCGAACCGCCTCGTTTTTTGAAGTCGGAAAAAAACAAATAAAATTAAATCTTACTAACATTATAGGTAGTGAGTAATGAG
The DNA here is from genome assembly GCF_012273895.1 of Zerene cesonia. Taxonomy (NCBI): domain Eukaryota; kingdom Metazoa; phylum Arthropoda; class Insecta; order Lepidoptera; family Pieridae; genus Zerene; species Zerene cesonia. The sequence continues at coordinate 5,423,722 of NC_052102.1, read as the reverse complement.
AATGAATGTTAGAATGGACTTTTGTACGAACTTTTGTATAATAATTATGTTCGGTATATATTTTTAGAAACTTACAAACAATTTTAACGTATACTGATAACTTCACCTTTTAACTTAGGATCTGCTTCCCAGGCCTTGAAATATTTTTAACACTATTATTTTATCTATATCTCAACACATTTTCACTTATTGCTTGCCACCACATTATAATAATTAAATCTCTCAGGTATGTTTGCGATTAAACTAAGGTAAACACCATAATACAATTGTGACATTGACGTTTTCATTCAGTCAGTAAGTTTCACTTTAGTACCATTTGGCTTAAAACCCCGAAATTTAGGAAGGGAACCACTACGTTGGCAACTCTGCTTTTAAGTTGACTGCTGAGTGCTGACTTAAAATCGAAAATATCGATTTTAGTAAAATGTTAAAGATTTTGTTTCATGTCAATTTTGTTAAAATATTTAAAACTAAAATTTGAAATTGACATTTACATATCACATACTCTGTTCCTAAACAATCTACGTTATATTGTTATGTATTTTATTTGATAACGGAAGACAATTTACGTCCTATGAACGCAGTTGAAAAATAGGCGGGAAATGAAAAGGAAGTAAACAGTGGTGTAAAAAAAATAAAATGTGGTAATTTATATTATAATTAATTGAATGACGGTTTTAATTGGTTATATACTATGAAAATTATACCGTCGGTATAAAAGTAAAATACAGCATAGAGTATATACGTCTTTAATATGGTACGTATTTTTACGATAAGTTTAATCCTTTTTTTATTATTTTTTTCTTGTTTTGGAGAAACAAAAATTTTTTAATAGTTAATACTTATCTTCCAAGAAAATAATATTACGCAATGATATAAAAATGTTACCTGTAAAATAAAGACAAATAAAATACATATTTGAAATGGTAGATAATATTACAATATTCGAAGAATAAAGACGAATGAATAAAGACGAATGAAAGAGAAATAATAAACAATATTCTTAAATTTAGCCTAATCGCTTATTACAGGAACTGCCTGAATCTGAAATAATCTAACTAACGTCTTTATTGAATGCCATAACGAGGCTAAGTATCGTCCGTAAACAATGTAAGGTACGATTGATAAAATAAAATCATAGCCAAGTCGTATAGATCTAAGTCATCAGAAATATATAAATCACTACTACTCACACTCACATTCGCAACTCTTGCTAGCCATATTCAGGGAAAAGAAATACCAGATCACCAGGTCGGGTTACGCAGCAAATATGCTCCTATTGATCAGGTATATAGACTTCCGAAAATAATCATAGCATCTCTGGAAACAAAAAAGTACTAATCAGGCGCTTTTTTGGACATATCCCAAGCATTTGACGGTGTATATGGATGGCTTACTTTACAAAGTTAAAACCTCAGCACCAAACTACTTGTATGAACTTTTAATGAAAAAAAATTATTTTCATAAAGTAGATATTTTATGGTCTGGATCGGTGAAGCACTATTTTATTTTTTTATTGTGGGAAAGGGAAGCGCTTGACTACCATCTCGCCTGCTGGTGAGCGTAGATGTAGTCTAAGATGGAGCGCGCTTCCCTAGGAGGTACCTGTTCACTCTACTTTTGAAGATCCCCAGATTATACCCGTCAGGGAACACAGACTCAGGAAGCATTATTTGAATTGTGCCTAATAATGGTGGAAGTCCCACTGGGCAGTATGTGGCAGGCACGTATACTGTACCTCCCATTAATCCTACTTAATATTATAAATGCGAAAGTTTATAAGGATGTGTGTGTGTTTGTTGCTCTTTCACGCAAAAACCACTGAACCGATTGCAATGAAATTTGGTACGTACGTCCGAGCTGGAAAACTGGAATAACATATAGGCAACTTTTCATCCCGATATTCCTACGGGATACGGACTTACGCGGGTGACCCGCGGGGCGCAGCTAGTTGCTAATATATCCGTACCTGCAACATTAATCACAGGTATGTACCTGTGATGCAAGCAAATGTTGGCTGACGATACCGTTACCGTGAAAATCTCACAGCTACCTTCTGCAAATGGTGCTTAATAACATCTCCCATTTGCTCAAGAAATGGCATATGAAAACAAGTGAAAGTAAATATACGTGACTTTATATGTCACGTTTACAACGAAAAGGGGCTTAAATGTAATGTAGTCAAACTAATTAATATAGAAATTACCAAGCGGATGATG
>NC_052102.1:5407802-5420503 GCF_012273895.1 Zerene cesonia | reverse complement strand
ATTAGTAAATAGTATTCTTAATAATAGGTAGAATATAATTAATATTAAATCTTTTTTTTCATACTTTTGGTTTATTTCTGTAGAGACAATTATATTAAATGAATATTAATTTAATTTTATAAAATATCAGCTCAATCGGTAACAAAAAGGTGGATCAATATTACTTACGAGATTTGTTTTTATTAACCGAATTCATTATAAGTAGTTATGGACATCAGGATAGATAAAGTAATAAAACAAAATTATAAATTACTAGCTGGGCCCCGCGGTTTCACGCGCGTAAGTCCGTATCCCGTAAGAATATCGGGTTAAAAAGTCTATATGTTCTTATATGTTATTCCAGTTGTCCACCTGTCTGCTTACCAAATTTCATTGCAATCGAATAAGCAGTTTTAGCGTGAAGGAGCAACAAACGCTCACACATCTTTACCAACTTTCGCATTTATAATATCAGACAAAAAGAGAATTGCATAAATCGGTTCAGAAATCTGGGCGAAATCGGAGTACAAACATAAAAATACACCAGCAGAATTGAGTCCTCCTTTCTTTCTTGGATTTCGGTTTAAAACTAGCTTTTTTGCCGTCAAAAAACTAATATTAGGTACGTTATAAAGCATTTCAATGCTATAAAACTAAAAAATTAAATTTAATGTTAGGTACGTTAGTTTTTTTTTTAGTTAAACAAAAAAAGAATTACGCAAATCAGTCCAGAAACCTCGGCGTTATCGGTGTTCGTACATGAAATAGATATATATCGGCCGAATTGCGAACCGCCTCGTTTTTTGAAGTCGGAAAAAAACAAATAAAATTAAATCTTACTAACATTATAGGTAGTGAGTAATGAGAATGAATGTTAGAATGGACTTTTGTACGAACTTTTGTATAATAATTATGTTCGGTATATATTTTTAGAAACTTACAAACAATTTTAACGTATACTGATAACTTCACCTTTTAACTTAGGATCTGCTTCCCAGGCCTTGAAATATTTTTAACACTATTATTTTATCTATATCTCAACACATTTTCACTTATTGCTTGCCACCACATTATAATAATTAAATCTCTCAGGTATGTTTGCGATTAAACTAAGGTAAACACCATAATACAATTGTGACATTGACGTTTTCATTCAGTCAGTAAGTTTCACTTTAGTACCATTTGGCTTAAAACCCCGAAATTTAGGAAGGGAACCACTACGTTGGCAACTCTGCTTTTAAGTTGACTGCTGAGTGCTGACTTAAAATCGAAAATATCGATTTTAGTAAAATGTTAAAGATTTTGTTTCATGTCAATTTTGTTAAAATATTTAAAACTAAAATTTGAAATTGACATTTACATATCACATACTCTGTTCCTAAACAATCTACGTTATATTGTTATGTATTTTATTTGATAACGGAAGACAATTTACGTCCTATGAACGCAGTTGAAAAATAGGCGGGAAATGAAAAGGAAGTAAACAGTGGTATAAAAAAAATAAAATGTGGTAATTTATATTATAATTAATTGAATGACGGTTTTAATTGGTTATATACTATGAAAATTATACCGTCGGTATAAAAGTAAAATACAGCATAGAGTATATACGTCTTTAATATGGTACGTATTTTTACGATAAGTTTAATCCTTTTTTTATTATTTTTTTTCTTATTTTGGAGAAACAAAAATTTTTTAATAGTTAATACTTGACTACCATCTCGCCTGCTGGTGAGCGTAGATGTAGTCAAGCGCTTCCCTTTCCCACAATAAAAAAAAAAATAGTGCTTCACCGATCCAGACCATAAAATATCTACTTTATAAAAATAATTTTTCTTTATATAGGTTCATACAAGTAGTTTGGTATCGAGCGCGCTTCCCTAGGAGGTACCTGTTCACTCTACTTTTGAAGATCCCCAGATTATACCCGTCAGGGAACACAGACTCAGGAAGCATTATTTGAATTGTGCCTAATAATGGTGGAAGTCCCACTGGGCAGTATGTGGCAGGCACGTATACTGTACCTCCCATTTATCCTACTTAATATTATAAATGCGAAAGTTTATAAGGATGTGTGTGTGTTTGTTGCTCTTTCACGCAAAAACCACTGAACCGATTGCAATGAAATTTGGTACGTGCGTACGAGCTGGAAAACTGGAATAACATATAGGCAACTTTTCATCCCGATATTCCTACGGGATACGGACTTACGCGAGTGACCCGCGGGGCGCAGCTAGTTGCTAATATATCCGTAACTGCAACATTAATCACAGGTATGTACCTGTGATGTAAGCAAATGTTGGCTGACGATACCGTTACCGTGAAAATCTCACAGCTACCTTCTGCAAATGGTGCTTAGTAACATCTCCCATTTGCTCAAGAAATGGCGTATGAAAACAAGTGAAAGTAAATATACGTGACTTTATATGTCACGTTTACAACGAAAAGGGGCTTAAATGTAATGTAGTCAAACTAATTAATATAGAAATTACCAAGCGGATGATGTGAAATAATTTGAAGTACATCTTGTCAAAGGCTAGCCTGGCGAAAACATATTTTTATCAAACGTAAGCAACTCTCTACAATATTGAAACATTTCAACAAATTTCAAAGTAAAATACTAAAAACTATAACAAGCTCTCCGTGGAATGAACCCAACACAAATGAGTTTCTTCACTATTACATGAAAATTCCTTCAATAAAACAGGAGATTCGACGCTACATTAACTCATATAAAAACGTTTAGTGCGTTACCCAAATACGTCCAGATAATAATGGACGATAAAACGAAAATCTTCAAAACTCAGTCCGCTCACAGTAAAAAGTTTGTTTTAATTAAGATGCGTCATGCGAGACAGGTCGCATACGGAGCATGTCAATAATTATACAGCAAAAAGGCGACAGAAAAATAATCTTAGTTTAAATAAAAAAATAAATAGCCAATACAATAATCATGTCTACATATGCATATTACAGGATGTTAAAGTTAACTAAACGTAGATTACCTAACTGTACAGTATACTAGTTTTTTTTTAATTTTTAATTAAATTCGAACTATTTCGATTGCTCCGAGGCAAGTACTACTCCCCCAAGGAAGATCAGCCCGAAATTGGGCATTCTGCTGCGTTTCTTTCGATGAATGGAGGAGGCGCGTATCCTTTTTTTTCCTCCATCAATTTTTTCCTTATCCCTTATCCAGTGAAGTTGAAAATCCATTTGGAATCCACAGGAATATAGCCTCTTTAAATGTTAACGGGCAGTGTTGATCGCATAGCATCAGGTGACCCCTTAGCTAACTATTAAAAAATGTTTTTTCCGTTTCATATAAGAGACGTCTACTTGAATAAAAAATATTTGAGTTTGAGTTTAGTTGTATATTTGCCTACAGAGCAAATATGTATTTGCTACATAGGTTCAGTTTTGTTGTAATAATTTTAGTTTGTTTTAAAAATATTGTGTATTTGTACGTTACTTTAATATTTTACTATCTGTGATCCTCAATATATCTTACTAGCCGATAGAGTCCAGAGTTTAACATTTTTAAGAGAGAAACTTCATTCATTTATAAAATCGTTGTTCGTAGTAGTATATGTAAAACAATATATATCTACTTATATGATTTATTAAATAAGTGATAGAATTCAACGCAAAATTTATAAATGACATATTATATCCAATTAAGCTTTCCCTGCATATCTATAAAGCTGAAGAGTTTGTTTGTTTATTTGGACGCGCTAATCTCAAGAAATACTTGAACGAAATTTGGCGCAGAGATGATTTGAGACTCGGAAATCCTATGAGGAGGAGAACTGCCCAGGAAACCCCTGGACGGTCTTTTTTTTTTAATTTGACATAGGCAGAATTTTGACGGAAAATTTAGTAGGTACTATACTAGTAGATAAGATGAGATAATCGTAATTATTACCGCAAATTCCTATTACAGTAGAACGGCTTCCTATTTATTTATTTTATAGTAGCTTGATATTATTGTAGAAATTGTATTTAAGGACAATTTCACATAATTATCTTTTACAAAGAAATGACCCCATAAGATAATTATAACTAAACTAAACAGACAGAAAAATACTAACAAAAAAACCTTCGTTTAAATATATGTACTTATTGTTAAAAAAAAATATATTTTGCATTAAGGAAAATTTCTACTGGTATCATAACAGTAGACGAAATATACTTTGCAGTTCCTTAAAAGTACCAAAAACCTAATATGTATACGAGATTTTTTTTTCTTTTCTATCATAATTAAAACCTACAATTTGCAAGAACAAAAGCCATTCAGTAGGCTGGCTGAGATGAATATCGATCGGCCTGGCTGCTGACTCGGCAGTCGCACTCCAGCGCGAGCGTAGCGGGGTGTAGGTACGCACCTAATTCGAATAGGCTAGAGCTATAGAGCTTCCATACAATATTTACTATGAAATAAGTTATCTGTAATTAACACTTCTTTATAACACAGCTTTTTCTTTTTGTTTTGTTTAAAGGTATAAAATCATTTAAGTTTAAATTTTATAAATATTAACAAAGTATTCAAATAAATTTAATTATAATACATACCTATTTACAGTTTAACAATCATTCTTAAACTGTGATCTAAGTTAAAAATATATTTTTGACATGTAGTACATACTAGATTAACATGGCAAAATTATTGTATAATTTTTTTTGTATTAAAAATATTCCCTATCAGGAAGCCTATTATTGATTATAAGCTCATTATGCAGACTCCTAGCATATTTAACGATGGTGAAAATTAATAAATCATTAATGCGTACATGAGTGCGGTCGGAGGCTGTTAAAGATTTTTCATCTGGAATGAAGTGATAACCGCTAATGACATGTTTAAAATGCCAACTCATTCACTATCGACTTTAACACTAGCTACAAAGTATTGGCTTTTTTTATTTTCAAAATTTCTAAAGTTAAATAATTTATATGGAAATATAGTGTTTACTGGTAACTGTTTCATGAGTTTTAATAAATTCTCTACCCTGATTTATAAAGGTATAGAGGAGTTCTAATAGTATACATACCTACCTAGTGCTAACAAGTACCTCTTTTACGTTATATTATTTTATGTGGATCATAATCCGATAATAATTCATTTAGATTTCTATAAAAGCACTTAGATTATGCAAATGAAATGTTTATTGTTAAGAGACTATATTTTAAAAGCTGTTTTTGATTATTAATTTTGATAGAACATCGGCCGAATGTCATGAAAAATGCTTAACCAGATATTTTTGTAAGTAAATAATGTATATTCAGCTAAATTCAGTATCTAGCATATGTTGATATTCCAGTAAGGTACACTGTCTTTGATAGCAGAGCGAGTCTTGGGAACGCACGTGACGGTCCATTCTAAGCGCCGTTTACTATGTAAATGAACTGACCGCCACCGTTCATTTTTTAAAACAAACACCACATATTGCGGCCATTGTTTACTCTGTCTGCTCGTTTTTATGATATTTTTTGCAAATACGTTTTTGCTGCTAGTTTAAATTGAAATAAATAAAACCTGTACGTTGTTTGAAATTGCTATTTTCTTAAACCGATTGGTACGAATTTATTGACTACATTTCATAATCTAATAAGTAGTGGTCGTGAAAAACATCTAAACATGGCTTTAGTTTCACTACATATAACTATTGTTAGAATATATATGTGTGAATGATAATTTAAAATACAAATAATCTATGTATCTCGTCTATGAATTTGTCAAAAAAGAACCCCACCGAGCTCCTGTTTGGGACGATTAAAGTGCATTTAAGTATTCCGAAATATTCTCCGCAAACGTCCAGAAGAACATTAAAGAGCATGCCCAAGGGAGCGGACACTCCACATCATCATACAAATGGCACATTAGCACCCCGCGGCCGGACGCACCTTATCTGCCTCTCAACTATATTTGTTCTGCTACGGATTACAAGAGATTTACCACGGTCAACGAACGCTAACGGCCGATTATGTGTCCTCTACAAAGATGGGTTAAATTTTATGCTCGTTTAACCGGATTATAATATATATAGCGTTATTTTTAGAGATTAATTTAGTCAAAAAAGCAGGAGATCATTTTCGAATTTGCTTTCCTACAGCAAGGAGACTAGTACTAAAATGAAAGAGGCATGAGGTCTATATGAAAACTACCCGTGTGAAAAATAAAAGTTCCCCATTCCCCAAGTTTATTACTGGTGGTAATTCCTATGGTAACTAAAAAGATCGCAAGGTAGAATACAACTTAAAATATCACCCTACTAACTGCGACTCGCGGTTTCACCCGCGTAAATCTGTATCCCGTAGGAATATCGGGATAAAAATTTGCCTATGTATTATTCCAGTTGTCCAGCTATCTACGTACCAAATTTCATTGCAATCGATTCAGTATTTTTTGCGTGAAAGAGAAGCAAACATAAGCATACAAATACATCCATCCTCACAAACTTTCGGATTTATAATATTAGTAGGATAGGATTTACTCATAATACTTTAATCGTATTTCAATGCTATTTTACATTAATTAAATTTATCGATTATAAAGTTTCCTAATACAATTTTGCCAGTTTATTTATTTAGTTAAGCAAAGTCCTACAAAATGTAGTTATAGTGGGGCTCCGCTATAAATCAGAGACTGTCGATGTTGGGCCGCCCTATGCAACTTTATTTCCTTCATTTGTCTCCTTTTTATTGTACAATCTTATTTTATAGTCGACTATTTGATTCGTATCGTCACTTAGATATTGAAAAAAAAAAAACATTAAGCAAGCTCACATTATTTGAAATAAAAAGGATGCGAATATATAATTACAAATTAATGGCTGATGTCAATAACTTTTTGAAAAAGTTTTATTTGTACTTCATCCTATGTTTATTACGATTGCAACAATTTTACTAGGTATTTGAATCCCGAATTCACCATTAGCGATAAAAAGTTCCTATAGAACCTACAATAGCGTGCACTGACCTTTACTTAACACTACGGTGTTAAACTGTGACCTAATTTCAGATTAATACGCTTAAGCGGAAACCTCACTAAGCAGGTTCAAATGGCTCACGGAAGGACGGCTACATAATACGAATAAACCCACCGCCTAGCGGGAAACGAGCTAAAGGCACAATGTTTATTTAACTTTGTTGACTCTTCTTCATTGCCCAAGTTTAGCGACTAAATAGATTTATAGTTCCGCCCTGTTCATTATCAGTATTGAAGGAATGAGCGGCGTCAGAGCGCAGAGAATAAATCTGAATGCAGAAAATATATAGCCATTTGCCAAGAAAACTTCCAACTTTAACATAAGTTTGAGGAGGTTTCCGTATAGAGCATGAATTACCGTTTATCTGTTCGAATATTTGTATAATTTTTTATCGTGATTTTGTTTATTATAATTTGTTCTGTTTTATGTTTTATAACAAACATACTTATTGTTCATACGTGTTGTACCAAAATCCTATGAAAATACATTTTTTTTTTAAATTGAGTATTTAGTTAATTAACTTGATTTGTGCAGAGGAAAATAACTATCAGACCTTTATATAAAATAAATTGGTGCATTTTTGTAATTCTACAGGAAATATACTAGCCATTTACCAATTGGACACTGTCTATAATCCCCCCAACGAGAAGAATTATTACGGAGATCATAACCCATCTAGCCCTGGTTTGTCATGTTATTTTAATAATGTCCAAGTTTTATTTATTTATAGAAATGTATTAGAGACAAAAAACGGCCATAATTCTTGTGCTGGTTGATCAGATATACGCATAATGGCTATAATGGATCCTGGTCAGCCACCCGCATGCAAATAAATCTGCGGACCGATGCAATGATGTGTAGAGAATGGGGTTGGTATCATAACCAGTTGTAAAGTTCTTTTTCGTAGCTACCTGTTTGATTAATCATGTTATTCAATGTCATAAAATTTGTGATATAGCCGATTCTTATTAGAAAGAAAATAAAATAATAATAAAATAAAAATGTTTGATTGCAGCATATATTATTCTAGTACAGATAGGTATACTTATATGACTGAATTCATATTTCGATATTATAATTGCCTAAATAATAATATAAAAAGTATATTAAAACAATTTATGATTTCTCATAATTGAAACGCCAACATTCAATACAGCAATTTATTAAGAATTGTGAAGATAAAATTGAATCAATTTTGTTATTATTTTAAACGTTAAGGGTCGGGTCGTGAGACATAATTTTCCCTGCAGATACCGATGACCGATCTTTACCTGATGTTGTTTTATCCGGAAAGTAGGTAGCCATAAAAGTCAGGGCAAATGGCAGTCAATAAAATAAATAGCGATGGCAGGGTGTTCTGTAAATAAGTCGGTGTCGGGCTCGGGGCGACGATCGCCTTTTTTATTGGCGCCTCGATTGCTCTCGAAACAACGAGTGTGAAGCGAGCGTCACACCAACGCTGATGCTGCAGATTATACGTGCAGATTAGAAATGAAATTCCCCGCTGGTTTATGACATTATCAACAAAACACTTCTGTTACACTTCAAAGATACTATTCTTTGCTTCAAATGAATTCCGTACATTTATATTTCGCTGTACAGAAATATCAACACTTTTGATTGCATAAAAATGTAGGAGTAACTATATTAAAGATTTATACGTTAGAATAATATTCAACGACTGTATTTCAATAGTAGTTCAATCGGAACCATTTAATGTCAATGTTTTGAGTATCAGGAGATTGCATTAGGAGACAATAATAAATATTCTGTGCGTATCGCAGTCGGTCGCGAGTAGTACCCGAGATAGATGTATTAATTTGTAAGAATTTGTCGTCGGACCCTCGCCCCACACTCCGCATGAATTCCAATCACGCACAACAAGTTCCGTAATTGCACCTAATAATTTCTTTAAATAGCTTCAGTTACAGTGGACACTAACAGCTGATCTACTATCGAAATAAAAGATATGTTTATCGGACGTACACGTTTGAACAACATAACTTTCCGATGACATTTTGTTACAGATACATTTTACGAGGGTCGTCATCACTGCTCATAATAAAAAACGGAGTAGTTTCATTTGGAGTTTTATATATCCTACGAGCGAATAAGCTTTACTGCTACATTTTATTTATATTGGCAGTAGTCGTCCGTGTTATTAGTCGTCGTGTCAATGCATCGCCGTGGGCTCGCCGGAGGTCCCAAGGGTCTCGTCAATAGAACACGAACCTAATCCAATCACTGCTTATACTCTTTGTCACGCCCATCGTACATTTGTAGCTGTCTAAATTTCTTTATTTGGATACCTGCTACCCGGTAAAATACTTTAATTTTTTTGAGGAAATCATTTTGTAGCTAAACTTTAAGATTTATATCCACAAAGGTTCATGAAAACACGATTAAAGGTGATTGAAATTTCTCAACAATGTAAAATAATATTTGTTTACAGAATAATGTTAAAGTTAATTAAACATTAATACAATTAATTATAACGTAAAGGCTACGGTTGACGAGCAGCGTGTTGTACGCCTACGCCCTTAGCTACGATGGGCGCGTAGCTCTATGGTAGCGGGACGTTTAGTTAATTTACCTAAGCATCTTACCGCTATCTTTACGTCGCCGCGTCGTCACCCGCACCTAGGATTATGTTTATGGTAATTTATAATTCTCTTATCACTGTAATTTAATTATTGCAGAATTATTTTTATCATTACTTCACAAGAGCGTTATTTTAGGTCTAAAAATATTGTAATAAAACTACTTCTAAAAATATATTTTATTACATACATATCCTATTATGATATATTAATGCACATGATAGATAATAGGGTGTAGAAAGATGAGGTTTTCAGTCAATTAGCGGCTAAATGGCGAGAAATGATTAGGAATTAAAATTGCACAGAACCTTGTCACGGTGGAATCTTAACACAGGCAAAGGTAATGGGCCCGAGACGCGAGGGTCCAAGCTATAAGTTACCGTTATCCGATAGCGAATCAATGACCGCCCCGGTATGATACATGGCTACAGCCGTTTATAGTTTTAGCTGCGGCCACTGAATTAATACTGCGGAAATATCTCGTATAAATTTTACGACATTGCGTTCATTAGGAAATTAATAGAATCTTTTATTTTTGTACAGTGAGAAATTTATGGGCAGGGGCGTATTATTTTCATAGCATTTTAAACTTGTTGTAGTTTGTAGTGTTAGCTGGTTATAAATGTTGGTAATTGATGAAACATGTAAAAGCACCTATGATAAAAACATTCACGCAATGTAATCCTATGAGGATTTGAGCCGTTCATAACCATTGTACTAATGTATGTATAATATTAACCATTGTATTAAGTCTACAAAATAATAAATCGTTCTTAAATTGAGCTAGACAATTGAATAGATTTTATAACTATCGGCTTAGCAAAAAACTGGACACCTGTCACCTGCACGATTATCACGGTCCAGGGGAGTGCTAAGGGCCTCGTCCTGTCACCACGAGCTCATCTCCGTGTTTTAGAGGCAAGAGGGCGCTTGTTAGCGCGAACGTGCCGCGGCGCCCGCCGGTAAACACGTGGGTAGATAACAATCTATTTGGATTGCCTCTATATTTCATTTTTCCCCGTGTGCCGCGCTAACTAGATAGACGCGAGTCACAGTGAAACGATATAAAGGATATACGGGAGCGTCCCCGTTTAAAAGAAAATTTATCTTATTTGAGTTCCTACGAGTTCTTTTAAGAACGTTTCACTCACACCTGTTTAAATACTTTTTTACTACAAGATATGTATCAAGTTATTCATCAACATCTTTTGTTTATTTCCATGGGGATACCACGTTTTTAATAAGTAATTTAAAACAGTTGTTTGATTTCTAGGGAAGGTGTCAAGTTAGGCAACGGTTAGTTACCCCGTATTTGCTCGGGACACTACTGCTGGTCAACCAATGACTTCTGTATACAGAATAAGCGTCTACCCTATGTTGACATAAAAAATTCCTTCGGTTTACTAACAATGTTATCTTGAGTCTTGTTTCTATTGTACTAGTACTGTATAACATTACATTATATTACATATGTGCTATGATAATTCATTCAATTATTATCATGATCATTTTGTTATTGCACAGTTTTTTTTTTTGTCATAGCTTGTGTCCATGAATATTAGTTCCTTCATTGAGATGTTCATAAAAGCTGAAGGGGTTTTATTATTTTTTAAGTACGCGCTCGTTTGCACGCGAATGGGGCACTTAACCACGAAGATAAACTTTAAACGAAACCGAGATTCCCTCCCCATGCAGCTCTATTAGACATCTTTATGTGAAGGATAATAGTTCTGCCACGCTTTTTACTTGTTTTCCAGTTTTTGTAATAAAACAGTCCTACATAAGATACAAATAAGATAGCCTCAACAATAATATTTTGATCACCGGACTTAAGCACAAAATGGATTGTCTCACACTTTCAATTCCAACTTTTATATTTAATATTGAATGTTTAGTAAACTCATTTCCATAAAATTAATATTTACATTAATCATAGTGAGTCAATAAACTGAAAAATAAAACAATTCTGATACACGCTGTCCATCGATTGGATATCAATATAATCGCAAGTGTCGTTGTAAGACACAGGTATGACATGGGATTGAACGCACCTCGCATAGAACGTGACTTGAGTGAAAATTTATGCGAAGCGTCAATTTGTCAGTACATATTTTATATAGATATTAATATAGAAACTATTTTCGTTCAAACTAAATTGGCAACTAGTAAAATATTGTTTCATCCACCATGGAAGTAAAAAATAACTACGACGTTGAACATATTACTTCCAAATCGTAAGCGTAATTGTACAATAGTACATATAATAAGAGAATGTAAAAACACATAATATTAAACAACGAACAATGCACAATATTAAACGTTCCCTATACACCGCAACAATAACCATTATTGTTTAATTTGTATTTATTAACCGTTAAAATGTTGAAATAGAGGAGCTGGGGTTTTTCTAATTTCAACCCTCCAACGCAATCGGTGATACGCGGCGTGTGAGGTTGAACAACGCATTTGATTCTTATTCATGGCGCGGGGGTCGAGCCGACCGCGACCTAACGATTTGATAATGTATTCACTTGATAAAGCGGAAGGTGGTACTTCGCGAATGCCGCATTAAAAAACCAATTACAGCGTGACTAAATCGCGCCGCCGCTCCAAGCTATTTGTCAGACTCCAGAGGGATAAAAGTATATTTTAAATTTAATTTCACGCAATTTTCAAAATTGGGGGACAATCTGATATTATTTTTATGGAGCGCGGGCTGTACCACTTATATCTTAAATTGATACACAATAAATAGTCCGCATTTAAATAAGTTATTAGATATATTCCTATAATAAATTAGTATTGTTACATTCAATACAGTTTTTGAAAATTTAAAATACTTTTTTTCTTTAGAAAGTGATTTCTGTACTTTGTTTCAACTGCCACCCTAATACAATAACGGCCGGAACAAACTGCGCTATAAAATATCACCAGTGAATAAATCAGTTTTGCTGTGATGCCCTCGACCCTCTACCTCCTGTAACTATCTATGATTTATGGTCATAGGCTATAATATTACAGATAAAATATTAATTGCTGTAGAATATTTTGCATACCCACCTTGTGAATTTTATCTATTTGACAAGCATTTTTTAATAATCTGGTAAAAATAGGAAGAAAATTATAATCTTAATAT
>NC_052102.1:5350380-5406802 GCF_012273895.1 Zerene cesonia | reverse complement strand
ATAATAAAATTCGCACACCATGTGCAGTTCGATCCAACTTGAGAGATAGGATAGTTTAAATAATTTTAATTACGATAAGTTACAACCCGGGCGGAGCCGGGGCGTGCAGCTAATAGAATATAAATTATAATTATAACTATCTTTTGCCCGAGGCTTTGCACGCGTTAATTCGGAGTAGTTAAATAGATATAAACCTTATCATACATATAAAACTTCCTCTTGAATCACTCTATCTATTAAAAAAAACCCCATCATAATAAGTTGCGTAGTTTTAAAGATTTAAGCATACATAAGGATATAGGGAGAGAAAAAACGACTTTTATTTAATCTATGTGGTGATTTCAAATACAATGCCTATAACGATAAAATGAGATGTGAGGAGTCAACTCCGATCTAAAAGCTCATCTTAAAAATGTTAAATAATGGCAGCTACTAAATAATATGATATTGTAACAGAAATTATTTATAGAAATACTTCTAAGTAACGGCGCGTGAGGCGTAAGCTCGGAAATGCAGCATCAGTATTCGAAGCATTGAGCGGAAACCGTCAATGAAGCGGCACGGTGTGCCGTGTGTGGTGAGGCGCCCTCCTAGCACTGATTGAGCCGCGACAAGTTAAACCATTTGAAACAATTTAATAGAGATCAAAAATTGAGGACCCCACAACGCCCGCACTAACTTTTGAAGTTTTTCCCTCGCTAAAGGGATTAACGGTAAGCGGGCGCTTTGGGGATATAATATGAGATTCCGGGAATTTTTCCAATAAAAATGACATGGATGTTTGTCGATTTCTTTTTAAATTGATTCATAATAAAAAAACTGATCGATTTCCGTGTTTTTTAGGTTTTTGTTGAACAAGTAGTCTTTAATTTAAACATGCCAAGTTACAACTATGCAACAAGTGCATTTCATTTAAATTTGAGTAGATAATTTGTTTTTTAATTCTACAACCGTTATTTCATTACAAACTTATTTCATTTCAAAAAAAAATGTTTCTTTGATACTAATGAAACAAAATAAAAATATCTATCCTTCTGCCGTTCCTAACTATCCTTTCTATCCGTTTCTATAACCTTATAAAGTGGGATTTACAATATACAGTTCCATTCCATTTTATTTTGATAATAACATGATATTTTTATCATTAAATTCCCTACTTCAGTTCCCAAATCTATTTCACTTCCTCACTGGGAGGTTATCAACGTAAATTTCTACAGATTTCTAGCTAGATTCCCCGGATTGAAATCAATATTATCTTTATAGAATAACGCATAAGGTTGAAGTTTAACGGTAGTCTTCGCTCTGAAACTATAGAATATATATGGAGGCATACATGTCGGATTGCGCTATGATAGGATCAGAGCTCATTGGAGCATGTCCCAGCAAGAGAAGCTCAAAAAGATTCCATACCGCGTCGTTAAGTGTGACTAATGTAACGAAATAATTACTAGAAATACAAGCATAAAAACTTATTATAAAAATGAAATCATGAATCTGTCGGCAGTTTATTTAGTACAGATTTTCTGTAGATTTTACATCGGGTATATTATTGGATCAAATTGTTATAGCGATATCACTTAAACTACATAAACAAACATGAGTGTTACCTTGACTTCATTTCAATAAATGAACCTTCAATTTAGTATGCTTAAAACTTGAATGCATGTGGAAGTCAGAGAAGTCTCAGGATTATATCCAAATATAACGAAGCGGAACATCTACCCCAATCGGCTCATCTGATAAGTACAACCGACCGGAACGATGTTCCCCATTTCCATCAATCGCACTATTGATTGTCACTGTAAACTTATTGCATCCATTTAAATGTAAAAACTCACGTGTATCTATCGAATGAAGACAGTAATATTTTATGCGGAATATCATCGTATATCCGATACATTTTGCGACTTTGTATTCTTATTGTACGCCATTTTTTTTACATTTTCGTATATTTTTAACACATTAATTTTATGGACATAAACAAAAGATCAAATTTTAAAAATAGTACTTATTGTATGTATGCTATAAAATGTGTCAATATATAAAGTAGAATTATTTGTTACTCTACATATTTTTGTTTCAAACATCACACTTACCAACTAATCGCCTGCTTAGCTTTGCTAACTTAAAACTTTAAGGCAAATAATTTTTACAATTACTCTTAAATCTTGTACACTGAATTATTATAACTTCTAAGAAATGTTAACACACCTATCAGGGAAAAGTAACCGCATGGTAATTTACCTTAATTTTGAACTCCTTGGGCCTGCCTAAGATTTATTACTATTATTTTATTCAAAAGTCTTGTACTCTTTGGCATTGTTTGAATGGTTGCAACCATTCAAACAATGCGTTTATCGTCATCAAAGTGTCGTATAGCAAATATCAGCAATTTACTCATGTTTCCTGTTGCATGTTTCTTGTTTACCCGCTATCCCGGGTCGATATCATTCGTAGAAATGTTTCGATTAAATATATACCGTGATTTAATTATAATCGTACTTATATTACATCGTGTGAGCGCGGTATGTAAAATGACTATTTATATTGAACGATTGAATTTAAACAGAATATGTTTCGACGATATCTATAGATATTTATATTATCATTCATAACTATTGAAGTAAAATAATCCTAAGATGAAATTGATAACCTTCGTTTGATTAAATTTGAAGAAAATCCCTATCTCCGTCTATGCGGCATTTATAATGACTGTCTTTGATAGAGCTCAATCCTTTTCAAGGGGCGGTTTATATTTCGCTCGAGATGATAGCTATAACGCTTAAAGGAATTATATTTTTATAGTACAACACAAACACAATCATGACTAATCGGATATCGGCAAATGGGCGGTCATTTAGCCGAACGATCGCTAGTACGGGAATGTCTCGGTGACTATCTAAAGTATTGAGATAATGTGTGCGGGGTCGGCGAAGTCTCCCGGGCATGGCAGGGGCAGTGAGGAATAATGTAAGTGTCCGGGGCGACATTTGCACCGAACTGCCGCCGACCTCCACCTCTTACTTATGCGGTTTTTAATATTTTTATTGTAATGGCTTTGGTCAAACACGATAAAACTATATGGATTTTTCATATATCTCATAAGATAACATATGTCTGAAATTTGACATAGAACACAGTTTTTTTGCTCTTTATTCCTCTATTATAATTAACTTGCGTATCATAAAAGACTAAGAAAAGTACAGAATGATAACATATTTTTTATATGTTATCATACTGTATACTTATATTAATAAAATATCGTTCTAAAGTCATTTAATTGCTTTATTGAGAAAAGCCCTCTCTATAAGAAAATACACCTCTACTTTTCGTAATTATAAGAGAGTATAATATCAGTACAGATCTACCTTGGGTTACTATTACGATTTCTAATTTTCGTAGGATAATAAAAGACGCAGAAGCTTTAAGCTTGTAAAAAACATCTGCTACGCAAAGTTGACACCCTCGCGGTCACTATAGTGGTCTGGCGCAACCGTAATACTGCCCATATTACTGCTAAAGGTGCTGATATATTGCCCCATCTATTGAAATATTCTTTTTATTAACATAAATACAATTAATACAGTAACGTAAGTGTATCTACATGAAGATGAATGAAGACAAAAATAATGTATACTAAAAATAATTTTAAATAAATACGATAGATTTTAACTAAATTTAGTTCACAATTCAGTATGACTGATTCAATAACAATAACAATATAATATAAAAATGGTTAAAATAAAGAACACTTGCCCTATAATACTACCACTTGCCCCCAAAGAGTTGGAGAAAAAATTTTCACCATCGGATCATTACCATTTTCACACATTAACCCCTACAAACATAAAAGCGTAAGAAATTTTACCTCTTTTTAATATTAGTATTTACTATTTATAAATACTGAACCGAATAAACCAAAACGTATTTTACAAAGAAAATTCATGCAAAATATTAATAAAACAGTTCACGTGCACGACTGGCCGTAATATATGATCTGAAATAAAACCTGTCAGTGGCCATTTATGCCAAAGAAGTCCCGTTATTAAAATGTATCCGAGCATCAGAGCGCGCGGGAGATGGGCCGGCGGCCGGCACAGGCGACTCTACGCCGGCTGCGACCGCGACACGATCTGATTTATTACCCCACCAGCAGTATTTTATTCGGCGGGCGCCTCAAGAAAACTATAAGTTTCCGTTCGGCAGGGACCCCTGGTCCAGTAAATATTGTCTCCGCTTGCTGCATCAATACGAACGTATATTTATATTTATTAGAAAGCTCTGTGAGGATAATTTCGTAATGGATTAAGCTCGTTAGATTTCCGATCTCGACGATCTCCTTTGCCTTTTCCTGGAATAAGAAATTAAACATTTGTATTCAGTAAGATCAATTTCAGTGACATATATTAAAACTATATAATATATTATCAGAAATATTCATCCACGAGAGTTATTCTCTAAAATGAAGGCAATTTATCCGTCACCGTAGTGATAGGTATTATGCTACAGGCGTTCGAGGGTTGTACATCATAGACAAAACCCTTTCGGCGTGTCAAAAATTATTAAGGATTTTCAATATTTCCAACGCGCTTCTTATATAAGTTATAACGTTTTTTTTATTATTCTCTATCGATTGTACGGTTAAAACAATAAAATACAGGTACTCCTTAATAGCGGGCACAAGCCGTTGGGTTTAAATTATTTGGATTTTGTCCAATTAAATTGTTAAAATATTACATAAGTATATACAACAAATCAGCATGAAGGATTGTAAATGCTTGAGCATATTTTTCAATTGGTAAGTATAAAATCATAGTTATAGCATATAGTATTATGTTACCTGTGGTATTATGTAATCTGTGGTCATAAGTTAAGAAAATCGAGCAATCACGATAATTCCAATTTATAATTCGTGAATGATTTCAGAAAGGTAAATCAAAGACTTTTCGCGTAATACAATGTCATCTGTTAAAATAAATAATGTGTTCAACCCCTCGCTTTTTGTGTTAATAATACAGTACTAATGAGGCGTCACTGTCAGCGGGCTCCCGCCCATCACTAAATGACGATTCGACCTGACACCGACCCTTAACATCTCACTTCCTTCTTCTATTGTATGGTTAATCAAGTGTTGTATCAATTAAAAATTGGAGTTACAATTTTTAGGATAATTAATACTAAGCTTGCTCCTAACAATTGCGTAGAAAGATTTTAAAGTTTATGATTATTTCTTCATGCATATTAGACCTACTTTCTTGAAGGTCAGCTTCACATAAAATATAAGTATTCTTGTTTATGGAAAACTTATATGTTTTTTTATATTTTTTTTTTTGTTTCTTCTCTACCCTACAGTTTTCTAAAGTAAAAATTAAATACCATTTCTTATTTTCATAAGCTAAATGACTAAATTATGAATATTAAAATTCAAAACAACATCCCTACTAATACTATAAATGCTAAACTAACTGTCTTTCTGTTTATCTGTCTCTTCTTCACGCCTAAACCACCATAACGGTTTGGATAAAATTTGGTACATAGTAATTTTTTTTTACTAAAACTCCTACGGGATTAGGAACTACGTGCATAAATTACTACTACTACGTGCATAATCAGAACTGTCTATCTTTTCCAGGGGCGTAAAGCTAATATTAATTCTAAAAAAGAGAACTAACTAATACCAATAACGGTTCTCTTATAGTCTTGTAATGTACAATATTTAAACTATTTGTAATAGTAACATATGTTCGTAGTTGTAAGCTTTCCGAGTTAAGCGTATAAATTATAAGTCATTACCCGATGATTGTATAAAGGTTAGTCCAATAAAGCCGATGTACAGAACATGGATAATCTTACTGTCCTTGCTCAGTTAACTAGTCGTTTATAGACTCGATTAAGCTGAAGTTAAATGGAATTATTTAAATTAATGCAATCACCGCTGATAAATAGCTAGTCAATAAAAATTAACGAACATCTTTTAAACTGTACCTACATTTATGGCTACTTTATTATTGGTACATAAAAGAGGTATATTATGCGGTTTTAATTTTTATATATTTTTTGTGCAATTATAACAATTCAGCTAAAAAAATACAAAAAATCTAGTACCTACATACTAGGCCATTGCTTGAATGGGATGACAATTTTATAATAGGGTATTGATTTTTTAAACAAAATGTTACTGCAAAGTATATCTCAGGTTAATAACCCTAAGACATATTTACCTGCATGTGACATTGTTTTGCAATCGTTTTAATAAAATAAACTACTTTCAAATACATAATGCGCAGCAATGCATTTGCTGACGTAAGTCGGTTATACTGGGTTATATTAGTTATTTGCAATTATTGTCAAATAATAATTTATCAATACAGTGTTATATTTCAATCTTATTTTTATTTTATTTTACATTGTGTTAAATATAACTTATGGTCATCTGTTTATCACCATTTTAAAATAGATATTAACTTAACGAATACATCTAAAGCGTAACTCAGGGTCCCAAGATACAAGTAAATTAGTTAGTTGGAGAGTCACTGTTTTTACTATATTACGTAATTCATGTCAATTTATAAATACCTCTGTAGCCTGACATTAAACTTTTATGTACTTATCCTAATGAATTACTTTGTAGCAACTTATTGGACAAATAGAGTATTAAAAACATAGTTATGACAAATAGTATTACTAACTGCGTACCGCGGTTTCACCTGCGTAAGTCCGTATCCCGTATGAGTATCGGGATAAAAAGTTGCCTTTATGTTATTGCAGTTGTCCAGCTATCTACGTAACAAATTTCATTGCAATCGGTTAGGTAGTTTTTGCGTGAAAGAGAAACACACACACATCCTTACAAACTTTCGCATTTATAACATTAGTAAGATGTTAACTTTGGCAATATCTAATCTCTGGTCATAGCTAAAGAAAATTAGCCAAGCTTCCGCTCGCGGCTTTGCACCCGTGGAATTAGGACATTTGCAAATGATTAAGTGACTGTCTAGTCCTGTTTTATCCCCAGGGAGCATTTAATCGGGATACAAAGTATCTGTCTGTATACCCAATTACATCAAAATCCGTTCGTTCAAAAAAAAAACATCAAAACAAACACTTTCACATGTCATATCATTTCAGTTTAATCATTAAAGGATCATATATCTATACTAATATTATAAAGCTTTGTTTGTTTGTTTGTTTGCTGTGCTGCAGCTGTGCCGCGCGGATTCAACCGCGTTTATAGTCGAAACCGCGGGTGGACGCAAGTATTTCCATAGCTTATCTGTTACTCTGGAAAAAAATACTCTTTTAACTTTACTGTAAAAGCAGCACACAGTACATCTTTACTGTAAACAGTGTCTTTTAAAATTGTTGGCTTGAGACCACGTCACTATATTATTATTTATAATTTTTAACCATTCAGATAAAAACTACACTTTATCTGGCCTTTCAATAAATAAGACGTAGAATGATTACATAAATTCCTTAAAATGTAAATACTATCCACATCGTACTTTATTATATGTGTACCTATACAGCTTGATTTTTATGCACGTAATTCAATAAAATAAACCTATATAGTTAACGGAACGTAGATTACAGGAGTCATTAGGGCTCAATTGTTTTGTGATGTGAACAAGCAATTGATCAGTAAATTCTGCCCTACGCTTACACGGTTACCCTGCGTCTGTCTGACCACACGTTGATTAAGCCCTTGTTGCGAAACCATTAATCACTTATCTATTTAACTTACTTACAAGCCATTTTTAATGTAACACAAGACAGTATTCCTAAAAATTTGCTATGAGATATTTGATGCAAAAATTTATCGAATTCAGGCTGTTAATCAGTATCTAATAACTATAATTAGATGATATAATTAATTAAAACACCTAGTACATAGTTAATCTGGCTTAATTTTCGTTAAGTCAGTTTGGTGTTAATAAGTAGGCATTACTCACGGTCATTGAGGATTATGCTTTAATACCACGAAACCTACACTTGCTATTCAATTATCTTTGGCTTACTTGGCACGTTTTAAATAACGCAAAAAAACGTTAATTGGGTTTTAGTTCTTTCATTACATATCGTTTGACAAATTAGTATAGTCTTCTTGAAGATTATTAGTGTGATTGTATTAGTAAGTAACATAGATTTTGAAGTTATCACATTGGTATGCCTTCACCCTTTTAAATGGTCTACTCATTGTTCATTTCCTTCTGCAAGCTGATCAATAGGTATTCGATATTAAATCAAAACCAACCTTCGAAAGCCACATTTAGTTATTACATCCAAACATTCTCTATTCAAATTAAAGAGAAAATACATATTTTTTCCTATGCATAAATCGGAGAAGTCAGAGGACAATGATATGTAATTGGTTATTTTACTCTAAAAACAATCAAAAATAACTAGTCGTCTATTGAATACATTTATAATCGAAAATCTAGTACAACAAATTACAAGCAAAGCCATATTATTCCTTGTCGTTTAAGTTAGATATACACAGTTACGTCTGAAACTTAACATCAAGACCATTTGATCCTGCGGGTAATTCAGCGTCTAACTTCGTACAATTTAAACATCTTTATAGTATTAACCATGACATGAAATTCTCTCTTCACAAAAAATACTTATCTTTATAAAAGAATTAACGCTTGTTTTCATACATATAATTGTATCTTTTGGTACAAATGTTATGAAATGTTTACCTTGGGAATGTAACTCGAATACACCGACTATACATTGTTATGGACACTTGATACCGAATGAGCGTCTCCATTGTCTAAGTGTGCGATATATTGTTGTTATTGAAATAATACTTATTAATTAAGCTCGGTATAGATTCGTTATGTATATATTGAAAAATGCATTTGTTAATTCATCGAAATATAAATTCGGATTTTTAAATAATTATGTATCTGCTTATTACAAAAGTAATTTGGGGGAAAGTAATGCAAAGTTATTTTATTATTACATTTTTTATCACTTTAAATTGAATATGTTTTATGACATACATAAGATTCCAGCTGCTTAAAAATCTATAAAATTTGTTTTATAAATATTAGTCATTTAGTTTTAGGACTATGAATGTCGCAACAAAATGAATATAAAAAATATATTTTAATATTATACGTGAATGAGGCCGCTGTGGCCGAGTTGCTTCTTCCGGAAGATGACAATAAGAATTGTCACGTCATACAAAAACGTATTTTTTTTTGTATATTTAATTAGTACAAGAATAGCCTACATAGATACTTTTTTACAACGTAATTAATTATAAAAATAATTAGGTTTGTACAAGAAAGCAACTGCTCCCGGTGTTTTGTGGGATGAAAAAGAACCATATAACATTATTACATTTTAAGTTCCATTTTTTAAAGGGATTAATTTGATAAAAAAATGTTTCACTCTTACAGCTTAACTATAATATTTACAAATATTTGCTTTCTTAATTTTTTCACATAACAAACAATAGATAATGCGTCTCTTATCAATATTCCTTCATTATTTTACATGCTAATTCAGCAAGTAATAAAAGGCACCTGACCGGATGTTGTATAGACACTTGTCTTTAGTGTTCCCTAGCCAAAATCGAAACCCTTGCAACATTCAACAAAAATTGATTTGAATTGATACAGTTGAAATTTTTTGAGATAAAGCACTTTTTCAAAAACCGGATAACATATTTTGTAATTAATACAAACACTATGAAAAACAAACTTTTGTTGGTAGTTGGAAAACTGTTTAATATATTTATTAATAATACAATTTGTTTTGTCTGCTGCTATTTAATGATAATGCTACGGAGCCCTTCGTCTGCGAGTCCGACTCTCACTTGGCCGGTTTAAACGAACTGAGACAAAACAACCTTATCACATCCTTCCCGGTAGTGCAGGACTATCACACGTAAGAGTGTAATATTACACTACAATGTTACTTAAATCTAATACTTTGTGTGAATGGGAACATAATAATTTATTCGAAATATAAACTATTATAACTGTGATTGTTGCTGGCGATTTACAGATATTATTAACTTTACTTTTTTCTATTATAAGAAAAATTTTCGAGTGCGAAGAGATCAAACGCAAAAATGATAAACTTTCAGGTTATACGAGTACATTGAAGCAGGTGGCGTAGTAATGGCATGTGCCGGTTCGTTTGCCCACAATCGCGTTTGTGGTGGCACCCCGCGGCGCACACCCGTTTCACATTCAACCCTGACGCTGATCAAAGATGAGATATATTTTATTTTTCCGAAAAGCCAGCACCGTTGATTCAATATTAATTTTCATGAACACACATAATCGATCACCGGTGCTGATGTAACAAGACAAGTAAAGACGTGTCTAAGCTCTTTAGCAACATATCCCATTTAGGCCCATATCCTTTTCCTTACCCTTCCTAGTCCTTTCCTTTTTCCTCTCATCAATCCTTTCCTAATCCCTTCCCAATTAAAGTCGGCAATCCATTTGTAGAGGCGAAAAGGTCTGCTCCAGCTCCATTGCCGACTGTGACATAAAAAAAAAAAGAGTAAGTTTTTTAATTTGTATGATTTGGTCCAGTACATTTCACAGGAACGTGTGGGGCACGGACTCATTCACAATAAATATTAACTCCCTTATTTTTAGTTTCTAAGGAATTTGTATAACAACAAACAAGCCAAGCGAAGCCAAAGGCGTCAGCTAGTCTGCTCTTAATTTAATATCTCTATGCGCCTTTTGATGTTAAGCGTTAAAGTACTCGAAGCGTAGCACGCACGGGCCGCCGAGACACCTCAGGGGTGGTATAATTCATTTAAATCACTTAGTCATTGGAAATCTATTTACCAATAATTATAATTAAAACCACAGCCGGAATGTTATAAAAAAACCCTTTAGAAAAAAAGCAGGTACATGTACTTTATGACTTATGATGAGGACAATATCTATTGACGTCAATTGTCATCCTTTAGTCAATAAGCCAAAAAATGAAAAGGGCACGAGTATTATCCAGGAATCCCGCAAATAAAATTTCAATTACGCGAAAGAAATGACATATTCGGTTTGCACAAATCCTTAAAACGTCATCCTGATATCCATTACATGTCTATTAAATCTTACGACATATTTGTAGGGCTCAGTCAGCAGAGATTCCCCTCGCAAACACGGCGCCGATTACGAGCTCGGCCGACTGGAGTAAACGAATATAAAACACATGCGGGAAGACGAATGCAAAATGTACTTGTCAAGTTTAGCATAAGTAAACACCAGGTTGTACCCCTTGCTGTGCCGAAATACCACAATGCGTGAACTGCCATTTGTACATACCTCACTGCGAAGTATTTGCAGTACGTATTTCTAAGTATCCTGAAATTTATTGTGACATAATGTACTTAGAAGGAGTTTGACTTACTTTTTTGAAAAAATAGAAGTTCGTAATATACTGGTGGTTGAATTTATCAATTAAATTCTCAATTTTAATTCGA
Source organism: Zerene cesonia (assembly GCF_012273895.1). Classification (NCBI taxonomy): domain Eukaryota; kingdom Metazoa; phylum Arthropoda; class Insecta; order Lepidoptera; family Pieridae; genus Zerene; species Zerene cesonia. The sequence continues at coordinate 5,395,341 of NC_052102.1, read as the reverse complement.
ATCAATTTTATTTTCGCCTCGTCGGGTAATTAGTATCTACATGAGGAAACGACCGACCGCCTCCTTGGTACAGTGGTTAACGCGTGAGCGTAGAACCGAGGGGTCCTGGGTTCAATTCCCGGTGGGGACGCACAAAAAAAAAAAAAAGTCTGGCAGAACACAGAAGGCTGATCACCTACTTGTCCCTAAAGAAAATCGATCAGTGAAACGGATGTACATCATCTGCCCCATACCCCACTAGGGGACACGGGACTTCACTATATACATGAGGAAACTATAATCCTGTGCAATTCGGAAATTTAAAAAGTACCCAAACACTACATAGTATAAATCAAATTTGCTTTCCGCCGTCTGTGTGTTTGTATGCTTAGATTTTTAAAATTAGGCAACAGATTTTGGTGGATTTTTTTTAATAGATAGAGTGATTCAAGAGGAAGGTTTCATTATCAATTAAGGTATTCATATCATGTATTATTGCACCATGCGAGGCCGGGGCGGGTCGCTAGTATCTTTATAAATAGCCATAGGGCTGGCAGCTAACCATTACAAGTGCTTACAAATAGTGTTTGCTGCTGACCTGCAGAAACTATGAACATATGACATACGCTTCGGGACATAAGTGTATACATTAGTCTCCTGCTCGTTCCATGTTTACATCATATAAAAAGTGTTTACATCGTTGCTGATCAACCGAATGTATACCAACAAACATCACGTGTATTCCAACGAAACCTGACCTACAGAGCTAATTTTGAAGGACATCGGGAAAAGGAGAGTAACCTGACGTAGCGACTAGTAAAGTGATGAGTGGCGCGTGGCCGGCGTCGCGCGCTCAAGGAACCTATCGATTGTCAATAGTGCCTAGTTAGCGATATGAGCGAGGAACCCGCGCGCCCTCCCCTCGCTACGTACTCTGCTACTCAGGAAAACATCAATTTTCTAATTTATTTTTCTATTTCCCTTTTTTGCACCATGTCAATATTACGTTCACGGACGTATTAGGTTCTATAGTACAATCTGCATTTGTCTAATGCTGATTTTATAGCGTATTTTATAGAAATATTTTTTATGGTAGCAAAGTCTTGAAAGCTGAAGCCTTAATAACAATTTCACTTTTATTTGTTGGGTTTACTTTTAAGTTTTGTGAACAAAAAAATTTGAAAAAGTAAAGAACCAATGTAAATAAAAATCTCAGTACATAAGGAACTATACAACATAACCGAATCAAAAAAACTATAACGTTTTTTTGGTATAGATTTGTAAGTCAAAGAATAATGTTTCATTTAGCAATATCATTCACCTTGTAGCCACCAAATCATAAGAAAAGAATAGATGTTTAATAGTACGGTGAATATACACAACTATATAAGTAAAAGGGTCGACCTACTGCGAGAGTATCGACCGCGACCCTGCTGGCATAATGCTGCCTCAGCTCCGAGTAAGCGCTGCTTCTACGCCATCAGCCCTTTTTATACTTTCCTCCGCAAAATAACAGGTGTTTGGATGTAAACATTAAATTTCGTGAAATTTTTCTTAGAAGTTTCTTATATTAGGAACAGGATTTATGAATGGACGGAAAGCTGTTTCCGGTGTTTTTTACGATTAAACATTTTATAATAAACTCTTATTTTACATTACGCCTTATTCGTATCGTAGAAGTTTAGATTTTTTTGTTTAAAAAAATATTGTGTAATATATATATGATAAATAAAAAATACATATTTCATAATTTAAAAAATTAAGGTTCAGTTTTTGTTACCTAAATAGTAATTTGTATTTAATTAATAATGTCTGTCTCAATTATTCCAAATTAATTATTGATCTGGAGTTTTCAAAATCCATCATCCATATAGACTTCTATAGATAATCATTATTGTCAAAGTTAAGACGAAAAATGGAAAGTAGAGTGGAATTGTGACGTCACCGTTGGCAGCCCGACCTTGCCACTAGAAAAATGTGCCGCGTCGCCGCAGCCGAGCTCTGCTTGCTCATCACAAGCCCGGCCATCGCTCCCTATACTGTCTACACCAAATTGATACACTGCAACCTCTGTTTACAGCCAGACCAACAAAATTCTCCTGGACCTTTCTCATTTTGTTTGATAGAAACAGGATTAATTTGTAGCGAGTCATAAATTAATTGCTTGTAACTTTTAAACGATGTGATTATTTATTTGTATTATTGTATTACAAGTCGTATATTAGCTTTTTAAAGTTTAATCTCTTAATTTATGAATGAAATATTTGACCTCATAAAGTATGTGTACATTAGTCATAAACTTCAGTCAATATATTTAACAGCATATATTAGGGATATTGTTAGCTAACGAAACTCAATTGATACGATTTTGCCCCACAACAATAATATTAGCAAAAAGCATAGACCATAATATAAGTTACTCTTCTATACTCTTCGTTAACATAAAATAAAATAAAAATGCCAAAAATATATGCACTATAATAAAACCGGAATAATTGTGCCATTCATTATTGTGATGTACGCCTACAAAATGGACCATTATGTCTCTGGACCCGCAGTAACAATGCCTATAATTCTTCTCGACTTCATTAACAGGCTTCCATTTGCATGACAGCCTCAACTTATGTACAACTACAGCTTATAATAAGCGCTCTGTAGATAAGAAGAGCAACGCATGGACGAGGATATAGCCTGAAATGAACGGAGTACAATACCGTCGTAATACCATATTGCAAGGAATTCTGAACTTTAATGTAAGGCACGACATATGCAAGACTCTTTCGCGGCTGAATTTCAGTGAATGTCGGATGTCGGTGGGCTCCGATCTTTTCCTCTCGCTCTGGCGGGGCGTGGCGTCTGGAGACACGCCTTCTCTCTCCCACTATGAAGGCTCCCGAGATCGTTGCTGTGAACCATTTTACATACAAATATGTATAGTGTAAATTGTATAAGCATTGTAAAGTCCATATTTAAAGAATTTTTTGTCCTATTTCCAATTATTTCTACTTATTGTATGGGTTAATGCTGAAACCTAAAAATCGTTTTTGTCTAATTTTCTCAGAACTGAAACTAAATAGTACAGTGCATCTACATAGCACACACACATTTTTAATATCAAATTCTGAGACATTCCATTGTCCAAGGTGTAGTAGTTACAAAAGTAAGCATAAATCTATCGCCGCGCAGTTATCAAAGGAACACGATACCGTTACCGATTCTAATAACAAGCAGTTTCGTGTTACAATTTATACGTAACTTTGTCGGTATATTCATTTCGAGTACTTACGTGATTGTACCTTGTAACAATGTACCTATGACTGCTTTGAGCATAAGTACTTACCTATTTATTTATTTATTTATTTAACACTTTTATTATACATTATAGAAAGAAGAATAAAAAAGAAAATATAAACAATACTTAAAGATAAACTATAACAGGGCGGCTTTATCACTTTAGAGTGATTTCTTCCAGGCAACCCCTTAGGTAAAGGATAAATATTAGGTGTACAAAGGGAGTTTTGATTAAATTATTAAATAAATTCGGATGGGAAAGAAAATTTGAATATTTCTTTGACAATATAGTAATCTAAGAAATATCGACTTCAAGTTCTAGCAAGTGATGTTTTCCGTAAGTATGCAGGTAGGAGTACCATTGAAGAAGATCCTATTGGTTTAATAGTAAAAACATCAGAAGATAGAGACTCAACTTGGTGAAACTTGAAATCTGATCGAATGCATGAAAAGTTGCTTTTTATCAAAAAAAGATATCTTAATACAACATGCTAGAAAGAATACTGAAAGAATTTTTTTAAGCCAGACCGCCAATAAAATATAAACCACCTTGATTCAAGCGAACAAACAAACAAACATATTTCTGTTAAATTTATGTTAGTAGATATCTACATATTAAATAATTTTGGCACTCATTTAATATTCTGTTTTTTATTTAAAAAGATCCCCACCATCACGTTATCCATTTATCCACCTCAAATATCCGACCGAGCCAATTGCGTCCATTTTTCACATTACCTAAACATCTTGATAATGTTTTTACCTACATAATATGTTGGTAAATAGGTAGGTATCTGGTAATTCAATCTAATGTAGATACCTCAGTATATTATTTTTTTAACAGTCAACCCGGGCGGGAATAAAAACCAAGTAAAATCAAGCACCTGATACTCACAGACACAGATAACTTATGAATGAATGAATGAATAATGCTTTATTGTACACACCAAAAGGAAATATTACAAAGTACAGACTAAAAAATATCAAACATCTAATATATAAAATTCTCGCGTCACAGTTGTCGTTGCCATACTCCTCCGAAAGAAACGGCTTGACCGATTTTGATGAAATTTTTTGTGCTTATCCGGTATCTATGAGAATCGGCCAACATCTATTTTTCATACCCCTAAATGATAAGAGTAAGGCAGAACAGCGTTTGCCGGGTGCAGCTAGTAATACTATACCTAGTAGTCACAGATAACATGACTTTCTATTAATAAATTAATTTTTCGTTTCGTTTCGTTTCGTTTCCGTTATTCAGAGATTACCTTCTCAATGCCACATACGCACTAATTCACAAACTTTACCTCTTTATTATATTAGCCTGGATAAATTTAGTAGGTACCTACTATCTATACTGTTTTAGACCTTATTATGTCTATATGTGTACTAGTTTTATTGTCACCTATTGGTGTTGCAGAAATTAACACCTTATATAATATAATTTTGTATTTATAAAAAAAACTTAATTCAATGATTAAAAAAAAGTTACATGACACACTGAAATAAATTACATTATCTGTATGATGAAACAATTTTGAATAGGGGACCTCTCTTCCATAATATCCCTAATACTTACTTCCTCTTTTGCACGGTGTTAACTATAAGTATGTATAGTTTTAAAATTAGTTAATTATTTATTGATTCATTTTTAGAGATAAATAAATACACACACAATATAAAAACTAAAATAGTTACCATTAAACTCGAATATAAAAAGAAAACTATAAGTATCAGCATTATGAAAAGGGCTTTGCTCCGCAGTGTCCTAGGATCATTCACCGGGTCCATAATTTATTCATATATATGTTTTTGAGAAATAAATCAACATATCATCACGCAAGATAGTAAAATTATAATTATTTATCGTAATTTAGATACGAACTGCATACAGCGACCTCATTTCGTGCAACTCTTGAGCAATCGCCATCAATGCCGTCGGTTATTTGCCAAACTGCAGAATCAGCACCAATAAGTCATTGTACTCAATTTTCAATATACGTAGTCAATTTGAATATACAACACCAAATGAATTTGGACAGCACCAAATTCATATAACATGATCCAAAGACAATATAATATGAAATATAGGATATCTCTCCCAATTTTTTAAATATATGGACACAATATTATACATATTTAATAATTATTTTTATTTTCCATAAATTTATATTTGATTTTAGATATAAGGTGTAGTGTGCAGTAGTAGTACGCTGATTTATCGCGAAGTGATGCCTCCTGGCAATGTAAAATGTTCTGAAATGCACAAAACAAATTCTTAATGATCGTCGGTCATCGTCGATCTTACGATCGTTAATATAATGCATTTTATTATACCATATAAAAGAGATTTTCAGATTTTTTTAAGGTTTGCAAAGAGACTTACCAGGTTGTTGAACTCAGATTACAAAATCTAGAATATTTATGATTTCTCTACAGACACAATTAATTATTTTACAAATTTGCATGTAATGTGTATACCAGGAGTGTTCTTTATTTTTAATGAGATATTTGTCTGTGAAAATTATGATATTGCTAGCTGCGCCCCGCGGTTTCACCCGTGTAAGTTCATATCCCGTAGGAATATCGGGATAAAAAGTTGCCTGTATGTTATTCCAGTTGTCCAGCTATCTACGTACCAAATTTCATTGCAACCGGTTCAGTAGTTTTTGCGTGAAAGAGCAACAAAGACACACACATCCTTACAAACTTTCGCATTCATAATATTATAACAACAGTAGGATTAAGTAGGATTTTTAACCTCTCTGGAACAGACCATTTTCTTATATTTACCCTTGTTATCCGGAAAATTTTAAACTCGACCTGAAGTCGACTTGAGTCGACCTGAGTTATCGGTGCTTGGAAGTAATGATAGAATATGATATTATTGTTAGGGAAAATACAAAGAAGTCGGAAATACTTTTCGGAATTACTAAACTTTAAAATAAAAAAATTTTCGATGCCTTCACATTAATCGACATACCTAATAAAACACAAAAACTCTTGATTTTATTGAAACTCTGTGTTTAGTTGCAAGGGTTAAAGTTTCAATCATATAAAGCAAGTTGTCTTTTCGCACAACTACTAAAAGAAACACTAAATTAAAAGTATTTTGTGATATTCGAAATTTTGTGCGTATGGGTGTGAATGTGAACATAAAGGTTGAAACTGTCTGTTTAGGAAAATTCTAGTCGACTGAAACAACGCTAAATCAATATCAAGCTTCTTGAAATAACTTTAAGGCGAATTCACAAAACCTACCAAAATTAACTAAATAAATGAATAATTATTTAACTGCGTAACCCAGCTTGGTCAATAATCACAAAAATTTGCCAGAGTCGGATTTTGGTGATTTAATTTTTTTGTCGCTGATTGTGTACCTAATTGTTACTTATGATCGTTCCTGATCAAATTATTCCTGTAATTATCAAGATATCATAAGTTTCACCTATAGAAGAGAGATTCAGCGAAACAAGAGTGGCGTTGTGTTGTGTATTTAAATTTTTCTTCATATGAATAAACCACTATCCTGACTTTGCTTTCCTTAATGAAAATCTTAAAACTGGGAGATGAAAACTTAGTGGAAAGTTTTGTGAAATAGTCCTTTTAATGAGTAAAATATAAGATACAATGTTCGTGCGAAAAAGATATTTTTCAACTAGAAATTTAATAATATAGTAAAGAAAGGCGTAAATTTAATTTTTCAATCAAAATTATGTTGATCACAAAGACCAACTGCTGATGGAATGTTTTTTCTTTTCTTTTATCGAATATTTTTTATGAGATAATGTTTTTTTTTATATAGTGGTTAAATGCTAATGAGTATAGAAAATGCTCATGCGTATGTTATATGTATGCAATAATTGATTATCGTTCCCAGGTGTTAAATTCATCTATCAATTTCAAAAATGATTTTTAAGGTTTCCATTTTTAGTCCGTCAATTTACATTAGTGTACATAACGAAAATGAGTTAAAACCTGATACATTATAATTATGATATATTGACATTGTTGTTTTGGTATATGAAAGGTATATGAAAGGTATATGATAGGTAAGTATATGAAAATTACCTTATATAAATAGAACTTATATAAATATAGCCACTACAGAGAATAACATAGATAAATGAGTCTTCTTTGAGATTTTTAATTTTATTCAAAATTTCTGTAGTTTTAACGAAACTAGGAAGCTAGCTTAGTAGTTGGTATAGCTATCCAGGTTTTATAGGTAGATATAAAGTTACAATAATTAGATAGTATTTACAACTCTTACATTTTTACTTGAATATCTATAAAAATAAATATAGTGCACATTAGATCATCTATATGTTTTTTGAAGTTAGTTATAGATTATAAGATAAACAATAAAATAAATGAAAATAAACTTAATGAACACTTATTTGTAAACTAATATAAAGAAAATATATTTATGCTTTAGGAATCACGTTAATGTCAAAAGGTATCTGTTAATATTTTCTATAAAATTAGTAACGGCAATAAAAAATAAACTTTTTTATATAATGTTTTATTAAGAAAACAGAAATCCTATAGATAGAAATTATTATTTAAGTAGGTATATCTATTTACAATTATTTATCTGATTTATCAGTTGGTGAATCATTAAACTTATGTACCTATAATTTATCAATACACAAATTTATATTAACGAAGCTATGCATATATTACGACACAACCATACAACTTTTAACACGGTGTATATTAGCCATCTCTATCGAATCCCACGGCCACATTGTTCCACCAATAAAAAAACTATAAAACTGGAACTGATTATAATAATTCAACCTCAAACTTAACAAAAGCACGAACTGTCCATCGAGAGCTTAGTAGCGCTGCCAGGCGCAAGCCGCTGAAGAGCTGGAGGCAGCGGCGGAGGCGGCGGCGGCAGCCCGCGGCGCCGCTCCCTGCCGTCACAGCTCCGAAAAGAACTCCGGCGACGAGTGCGGGGTGGGCGGCGCGTGGCCTGCGTGCTGCGGCACCGCGTGCTCGCGCCCCATCAGCGACAGCCTCTGCTTCAGCACGTCACGCTCGTGCGTCACGCGTGCCACCTGCAGCTGTAGCAGGTGCAACTCGTCTTGTAAAGAACGATTCGCCAATTCTAACTCCTGGCGCTGCTGTAGTCTCTTGCTACGGCAGTTTTGAGCGTATCCTCTATTTTTCAGGGTCCTTCGTTTTTGTTTCAGGCGAGTCACATCCTCCCGAGGAAATCCATGAAGTCGCTTATTGAGCTCCCGAACGCTAAGAGTCATAAGCAAATCATCACTTATTAGATCGTCCCCACAGGATGAGGGCTGATACGAAGGATGGGGCCCCGTCCGTGGAGACAGTGCAGAGCATGAGCTTGCTGGGCGCAGCCCAACTTGTTGCACATGATGAGGATCGTCTCTCCATTCCCGTCGATCCCATTCCTCAAAATTACCACATGGAACTGTACGCATATCTAATGGTTCTCGCATATGCGGCAGCCATAACACATCATCTACTGGTGCCGCTCGACAGGGGCTACGACCGATCGGGGCCGGGGGAGTCTCTGGAGGCGTGCTGGGGTCAACTGCGATAGCGACATGCGGCTGGGGATAAGGACCTGCATCAGGCCACTGGCGACAAGCGCGAGCGCACGCAGGCAGGGCGTCCACAAGGTCGTGCCATCCAGTTCTTAAAGGCTCGCGTTTAACAAGATGATGGTCTTCAAGATGATCAAGTTCAAAATTTTGAACGTATTCGTCGGCGAGCTGGTCCTCATCTGCATCACGGTGTGGTTGTGGAGTCAGCGTCTGCATGGCACTCGACTGAGGGCAGTCGACGAGCGCGTGTTCTACCATGAAAGCGTACGGGGCGCGCGCCGGCCGGAAACGAACTGCCGCCGCAAGCAGGGCGGCGCGAGACTCCGCCCTGTAACCCAATGACGCTATGCGACGCGCGCAATGTTCGCTACAGCCTTATTATCGCAGATATAAGCCCGCTCGCAATAAGACATCACAATATAAACACAACATATTTACAAGTCACAACCACACTTACACATGTAACTGAACCTCATTAATTACATAGTACGGTGTACACATACCTATATATAGGTAGATGGTTAATAATAATACAGTCAGCTAAATATGAGATATTTAGATATAAATAACAAATTATTGTTAAGCAGTTGAAATATGTATTCACCTATTTATTTAAAGATAAGAAAAATACTTTATTGTAAACCAAAAATTACACACTCACAAAGAACTGAAGGTAATTTAAAATGTAGAGAGGGAGGTCTATGATATTTGAACGAAAAATAATCAGTTCACCGTCGAACTTTTTTAAATTAACTATTAGGCATTATGATGTTTTAAAAGCAGCTGTAATTCGAAGTATGAAGATAGATAGCGATAAAGTTATTATTCGCGGTTTTTAATGTATTGTATAAAAATAATTATAATCAAATAGACGCACCGTACCTATAACCTACGAAGTATTATCATTACTACTACTAGCTATGTCATTATAATGTAGATTAGTGATATCAATTTTCTTACAACTTATTGAAATGTATTTTGCTTTATTTTCTAATCAATCTATGAAATATTGTAACTATACTATACGCATAATCTTATTGCATTTTATATAGTATTATGTTATTTGTGATTTATATCTACAAATATAACCGTTTTTGTTTTTATGTGTTAATAGAATGTTCTAACTAAAACTTATTCAAAAGAACCTTCATCTTAACAATTTATAAACTACTTTAAAAAAAATCATCCCTTTGTATTTAGGAGGGAGTTTTTATAATTTTAGAAATCAAATAGTGCCTGTCTCTGTCTTTTGAATTAAATATAATGTTATATATGTGAGAAACTGAACAAAACTGGTAAACTTTTCTATACAGCATTACCATTATTAGCATTTTTGCCAATCGACCAAATTTTGATGAATTAAAGATTCTCATATGGATTAGATAAATGAACAACGAGGCGGACCAACATAATGAAATTATTAAAAAATATTGTTATAAACACGCACATTAATGCTATTGAGAAATGTATATATATAAAAAAGCATGCAAATGAATGAACATTTTTAGATTCTACATGTTAAGAATAAGGTTCTCCTTCATAGCCGACTTCCCACTGCTGGGACACAGGCATCCTATGAGGGTTCAGGCCATAACCCACCACGCTGGCCAAGTGCGGGTTGATAGATGTCACATGGTTTCCTACACCGCTTTGAGCAGTGTTTTCGTTATCCATGCGCAAATAAATTGAAAACTCTATTTATTTCCTGCACCCTCGCCTGGTCTCGAACCCCGACCTGTCGATTTAAAGTCCGAGGTCTTCACTACTGAGCCACCACAGCCACTTAGTCAAAATACAAATTGACACTTAAACTACTTATATCAATCAAAAAAATTAACTAGAGGTAAGGAGGAGACTAAAATCTCTTTAGATATTCTAATTGCGTGCAATATCATTTACCTACTTATCTATGTGTAATTCCTCTTTCATCTGTTTGATTTATTGAGGGTAGTTACCCTAGACATTCCATTAATAGTAGATTGATTGTGACTTATGCTTAGGCTTCAATTTTATTTTATAAATTACACTGAAATAAAAAATAATTGAACAGAATTTATTAAGAAAAAGCTACTTTGTTTAATTAACACGAACATGAAAGTTACAAAGCTAGAGGTGAATTTACAATTTACAAACATCATTTACCTATATCTAAGGTAACATTGACAAAGAATTTAAAAAATAAAATTATGAATTGAAGGTCAACTGTAGTTGTTTCAATTATACGGCTAACAGTGTACTTTGCGCACTGATTTCACGGTTCGACAATCTCGAGGGGTTAACAAGTCAGCGTAATCCCGAATTACATTTAATCACCGACCTCTTCCTGCCACTCTAAACATTTAACCCCTTCCTTATTATCCTTCAATAATTGAAACGATTCCCCAATTACTGGAAAAACAATAGACCGTGTAAAATATAATAATTATTTACCGACACCCCAACTATCTACTAATAATAATTGTAATTAATTACATAGATACCCATTTGTTTACTGACTATATTTATTTAAAAATATATTGTTTATTGCAACTAGATATCAATATCGTCGTAATAAAAATTTATAATTTTAAAGATAGGGGTATGCTTTAAAACTTGAAAAAAAAACCTATAAATAAATCGAAACTAAAGGAAAGTACATAGCTTCTACCAACAAACTATTTTAGCCCACAGTTATACGATTGCGTTTTTTAACATAAAATACACTAACAAGCTTTGATTGAGTTAAAAGCGTAGATGTGGAATCGGATAGGGTTGCGTTTCGACGGGCTGACGCAGCTTCTGCTGTTTGCTCTCCACGGTCAACATTGTTAGCGGGCTTCCTCTCACCCACAAATGTTATTACATGATTAACTCTCACCCAACACGTACTGATCCCAATGTTTAACCGCCTTTGTTAATTATCTGCTCATAATGGAATGCTAATAGCGATTTCTTAATATGTACTTTATTTTAATAGGTACGTAAAATGTTTTTTTTTTAAGTAAAAATAGTTTAATATCAGAGTTTTATTATATACTACACTTTTGTAAATAAGTCTGTAAATCTTCTTAGTGATTTAATTTGTTCCTACCGACATATTATGTTTATACATAACTAGAAAAAAATGAAATATGAGAAAAGGCACGAATAAACAAGAGTTTATACGACAGTTCTGAAGGTGCAAATGAACTATGTCTTCAGGAAGTCCATATCACGCATAATAATAATGTAAATTAAGTATTGTTGACAAACAATAGGCAAGGAGTATGAGGTGGGTTCGGTTGATAGCGATGGAGAGCCAGAATCCCGGGGCGAAACACGTACGCTTTAGTATCGGACGCTCTTCATCAATTGATCCACCGCCCGCCCTCTTTCTCCTGTCACTCCTCACACGCCCGTCGATCCTCGACTTGTCACTCAACCTTATTTTACATATTTCTGATCCTAAGCTTAAAGTAATAAACGTGAATTTACATTATTTTTTAACTCATTTTTGTGATTTATTTTAATAAATCATCATATTATGGCGTTCGTAAGTATCGGAATTTATTTAATAAGAGGAAGACTCATAAAATAAAACACGATAATAAAGTTCCTGCCACTTGGGCAAACGTATGGTAATTCGTCTCAATACCTTCACTGCCATTCTGCATTCGACACTGCCTTTTGCAATCCTTCATAGATAGTACTTTCAATATTTAATGGTAATAATGTTTTATGTAAGTACTTGTAAGTTATCATACCAAATGGTATGATTGCTATCATTTTGGGGCATATACACTACTTTCTTTCTTACTTCTTTTCAACACTTTTTTTCTTGTGTTTAGTTATTTCTGAACAATTTACATTTTATGATTTTCTAAGACATCACTCAGCAATCGGTATGTTTTTCAACTGCATTCGTCATTAAGGTTAAAATATGCGGTGACAATGTTAATCTCAGTAAAACTGTTGATATTATGCACTGACCTTCTTAACGATCAGATAATCGTTCATCAACCTCTGCACATGTCTTTATGTCGAGTCAGAGGTTGCACGCTTTAGCCATTAGTTCATAGATGTTATGTTTATCCATAATAGGTGATCAATAATATTTAGTTATTGATAAGCTGGGTAGGAGCACTTAAACAATTTATTCACATGTACCTTGTATAGCAGCGCACACACAGTGGACAGCACCCGAGTATATTATGCTTGGTGCAGGAGTAGAAAAGAACGATACTTATTATATTTCATAGTATTATTTTCAATTTTACATAGTAAATAATAAACAGGAAATAATTTTAAAAATTTATTAAACTCATCACAAATGCGTTAACAGTTTTTATAAATTGGCAATAAAACTATACTTAAAATATAGTTGGAATTGTAGAAAAACAAATAAAAACATAAATAAATATTATAATATACTATAACATATATTGACTATGTTTTATATTTTTCAAGTAACTTCAGGATCTAACCAATTTCAGTCTTTATTCATTAAATATAATATGCTATATTTAATTTTCATTTTTATGGGATCCAAATGCTTCATAAATGAGAAATTTTAGAAAGAAAAAAAAATTATCCTTGTGCCATCCCATCTTGCGATCAATTTTTTTTCATTCTTTAAAAATTTATATATTATGTTATACTTTAAATAAATTTAATCTCTTCAAACAAGTTTTCTGATGAAAAACATGTACGCAATGCATAATAACCAATATATTAAAAATATAGCTACTTATCCATTATCCATTACATTAATATTAAATTATTATCTCACAAATTTTGAGCATGATCTTCATAAAAATACAAATTTATTATAACAACATTACAAATCCAACACAAAAACAAATTCAATTCTTTATTATTACATCCAGGTAGTCTCTCAAAGCTCAATTATATTTGTTTTATATGTTATTGTTTCACTTATAAAGTGACATCAGTATCAAAATATATCCATAACAAATGAAATGGTTAACAATACAATATAAAATATTAATATCACTTGATGCATATCCTTCACATATATCAATTAACATATATAATTATCAATAAAATAAAAATTGCATAACAAGAAAGCTACCAGACTGAAACATATATACAAAATGGGCAAACCAATATGTATAGAATAATTCCCTTTTACAAAGCTAAAATAGCCAGTAAAGTTTTATTCCTTAACTTTATCTTAATTATATTTTGGTTCTAGCATTTTTACAATTTATTCATGACCCAATAGTACGCATATTTTAATATGAATTATTTGCAATTCTGGCAACACTTAATGACTACTAAAGAATAAAAATTAAATCCCTTTTGTACTATAGCATGCAAACTTGAATACTGCACATTATTTATATGAAAAAATAAATAAAAAACTTTCATCTAAAAATGCAATGTATATAAAAAACCTAATTAGATATAAAATTCGAAAAAATCTATTTTGTCATGGTTTTTTGATTAGTTTCCAAAGACATTATAAAATAAACATGAACAATCTTATAAAATGCGATAGAATATATTTGACTTTCTCTTAATCAATATATTTTTCTATTTGTACTATTAAAAACTTAACACTAGCACCCCTTAAACAAATGATATATTGTGAATCCAATAACAATAATAATCTCCGCTATTTAAAACTTAGCAAATCTCTTAGAAAATTTGAATAATAGGAATTCCTCTATTTAGGAGTATAATGTGCTATGGCATAGTCATGGTAATACATCATTATGGCCAGAGGTTGTCCCAGTATAAGGGAACTCCAAACTATAATGTTTCCCCACCGCACTCCCAGCTTCCTCTCCACGAACTTGGATATCACAGAGAGAGGCGGCTGAGCCATCATGCCGAGGAACGCCCAGACTCTGAACATTTGCAGTGGGACACTTACCTGTAAAAGAATAGAGTATATATATATCTATAAAATGTTATAAATTATTTTTCAGAAACTTGTTCCCACGACACATGGCATCCTAGTGTGGAAGTAAGGATTATTAATTTCTATTAGATTCTATTATTTCTTTTAGATTAATTATTTTCGATTTCTAAAAATTATCAAATCTTTTAAATGATGAGGGTCCATTATATTGTCGTATTGCCGAAGACTAAAAATTATTAATAATAAATCATTCTGCAATTTGTTTTCCTATGATATAAGTTACTTTTTATTAGTAAAGATGATCACCTTTACTAATAAAAATCTGTAGATAAAGTGGATGTAAAGTGCAAAGTTGCGCGCTATCTATTCACAAACTACACGCGCTTTGTTTAGATACGAGATGGCACTTTAGTTGATCGTACCCACCATTTGAATTAGGAACTAGATGGCGCGTCAGTTTTATAGTTTCCAAATAATGCTATTTCCTTACTTAGTGTAAAACTAGATGGCGTTAAATTAAATAAATCGACGTATTTACAAAACGCGAACTTCTCGTAAATATCTTAATTTACTATCTTGATGACACATTTACGGATTGATAGAAATAACAGTTGTAAAAAAGAGGAGGTTGAATTTCGAATAGCGAGCGCATGATATTAAAAACTCACCAAATACTCATGGAAGAAAGCCGATATGAAAAAGACCACAATCCCAGCAAGTCCTTTGCCATATCCCATTTCAGTGATGGGAATGTACACATGTCTCACAGCCCACA
Source organism: Zerene cesonia (assembly GCF_012273895.1). NCBI lineage: Eukaryota > Metazoa > Arthropoda > Insecta > Lepidoptera > Pieridae > Zerene > Zerene cesonia. The sequence continues at coordinate 5,379,869 of NC_052102.1, read as the reverse complement.
GGTGTACGGGCATGTTCCAAGTACTCCAGAAGACGGCTATGTTCCTTGAATTCCACCAGTCGTTGTAGAAATTGCGATCAGCGAAATGAAGCAATTCTCCCATCAGGTTTAAGAATGAATGAAAGGATAGGTAGAAGAAACATAGCCATATTAGATGGTTGGGCACCTGAAAGGAGTTTTTATTATTATTATTTTTTATAACATTAGAGAATCATGAATTACCTTACCAAATATAAAATGTATGAGAACTAAATATGAATAGAACTAATCGGTATTATTTGAAATACATTTACCTCATGTAGGCAAATAGACTAACAATGCCGGTAAACGTGTCCGCGTTGATGCGGCACAAAATTGACTTCGTTTATTTGTTTTATTTTAAGTAGGCACCGTTGCCTACTACCTATTGTGAGGTCGCCTGATGGTAAGGGGACCAATACTGCCTATGAACATTTGCAGAGCAGAAATAACTCTACAAATACGTTGCCAGGTTATTAAAATTAAAGAATTGACGTCCAGAAAGAAGGTTAGGACTGGGAAAGATTAAAAATAGGTAATAAGCCTCCGACTTTCTCACCCATTATTTTTGATCGACGTGATATTTGCGATCTTTATACAATTAACTGCAGTCGTACAAATGACAGTGAACTTTATTTAAATAGAACAAAAATTAATTTCGATTAACTTAATTCTACATTATCATCACGACGTAATTCAGTCGCGTTCTAATTCTTCAGTCATTGTGAGTCTATTTGTTTATATAAAGTCTGTGTTGAAATAAAATATTAATAGTATCTCTCTATGTTAGATTAAATATTGAAAACATATGTTTAAAGTCCTATCAAGTAAAAGATCCGTTCATTTGTTTGACAATTGACGATTCAAAATAATTAATCACTTACAGCAAGTTTCAATAATCGCTCAGTAATCCTTACAACATCCATTTGAGAGAAGGGGTCCACAGCGTTCTTTACGGACGGAATCATCCATTGCTGGAATAGAGCCAAAATAAGGTTCATTCCAAATATCACTTCCACTATTCTCTTGATGAGGAATCTTTTTCTGATCCTGCAATTCGAAATAATATTTGTGAAGTATATTTACTTAAAACACACTTTGTGGGTAGTCTTAAAAATCTATACATATTGATGTAGAAAAACTACTAAAACAATCAATTAAAACACATAAAGGAAAGTAAATTGGGAATAATCCAGCTCAATTTGTCATTTTTCGACAAATTCTATTGTGTGAGTCAAAAAATAATAGTGGTTCTTAAGCATGTAATTATTATTGTAATGGGACACGTCTATTTGTGAATAATTATGAAGATAGTAATTGCACGCAAAAACCATTGTCCCCAAGAACAATACTGATTCTCAATTCATAGTGCAATTTTTTGACTTACCTTGTTGTACGTGGGAAATTCAATTCATAACAAAGGGTAGGTGCAAGCAAGAAATACAACAAATCTCTAAGGTTCAGGTTGTCTGGATATTTAACGATGCCCATCATATCATCGGTTTTCTCATGATCTGAGTTTTCTGACGAAGAAAACATGCGATTATTGACATACTCACTGTTGGTTCTTACAAGCTTACTACTTGTTAGCAAACAAATCATAATATGCATAACCATTTTTGAAAATAGCCGTATAATAAATAAATATAGCTAAAAACTAAAAAAAAACACGCTTCAATGATGATTCAACTAAGTTGTGTCACTTTATAAGTAAGGTATTTAATTAATCTTGGCGATTCTATTCAGGATAATTAAAGAAACTCAAGAAATTATTGTATCGTCACCGATCCGATTGAATTAGATCGCTCCGTTAAAAGTGGTTTAAAACCGAGTCTAAATGAGTCGCTTACATACAAACGTACCGGTGAAACTGAGATAGTTGTATTAAAAACATTCACTTGCATTCACTAGCAAGGGTTAATATATATTAACAATATTGAAATGTTTATCATTTACAGTAGCGTTCATGGTAAATAAATAAATATATTCGTAAATCGTTCTAGTTATCGCTTCAAAACTTAGCCTTGAACGGTAATCCATATGGAGTTAGAGGTTCTTTGCACATTTGAAATGCACATATATAATCTTATATAACGACATGTGGAAAGTAAGCACATCACATTAAGATCTTGATATAGGTAGTTTACAATTTCAGTTTAGAAGTAATATTTTCACTAATTTAAGTTTTTGGGTTCATCTGGATACATCGGTTATTTCACACAAAACGAAGAAATATTTACATACAATTAATTGAGTTTTACAAGAGGTAAACTATCAAGATTTGTGTGTAAAAATAATGCATGAATATAAATTTAAACATTAAACTAAAACAATACGTACTAAAATTATAAAATAGCACAAGAATCTTAAAGCATTTAACGAGCGGAATAATTAAGGGGACTATATGAGTTAAAAACGTGTTATATAATGCCTTGAACTATCCACTGTAGTAAATAAAGGAAGAATAAATCATATGCTTTAGGATATAATATACTTATTTGATAGCATGTTGAAAACATATTTTCTCCGAAATCATTCTTCAAAGTACGTAATAAATTTTTTTTTAAATTAACATTTTTTTTGTTGTTAATTGCATCCTTCTATATCTGAGCATATTACGTACACATGTGTGCGTGCAGCCCCGTATACCGACAGAGCCGGCAGACCGTTGAATGGAGACCGTCACGTTGATCATATATATGTGTGCATCATTCTAGATTTTGATTATAGTCCTCTTAAGTATAAAAAAAATTGTTTATTCAAACGAAGCATGTTATTAATGAACAAAGTAATAGGTAGATTGTTTTAGAAACTACGTAAATTATAAAAAAAGGCACTGGTTGCCTTTAATAATAATTTTAACATTTTTAATTATAAACAGAAATCATACGAGACTGTCTCATCGTGTCGTTATACGTATATAATATTCTAAGATCCCGCATCGATTCACCCCCATGTTTCTATTTTAAATTGACGTCCGAAAAAGATGTTCTGGGTATTTTTTTCTTGTTTTGTTTTTTAAACACACATCAAAATATCATAATGCAATGAAAAAATCTCATATACCTAAACTCAACCTTATGGCCAACACCAACTAAGCAATTATATTTATAAATTTATAAGTCATTTTAACACGAATACTAATGCAATTATATATTACTAGCTGTTACCCCCCGGTTTCACCCGCGTAAGTCCGTATCCCGTAGGAATATCGGGATAAAATGTTGCCTATATGTTATTCCAGTTATCTAGCTATCTACGTACCAAATTTAATTGCAATTGGTTCAGTAGTTTCTTTCTTTCTTCTTTATGCGTGAAAGAGCAACAAACACACACACACATCTTTACAAACTTTCGCATTTATAATATTAGTAGGATTATATAAAAAAAGCTAATTACGAATGAAAAGTTTTTAAGGAATCGAAAAAATGTTATCATGCGCTCATGATAAAAATTTAATTTTTTTTTCATCTTAAATATTGTAATATTTTTATAAATAAAAAATTTTCATTTATAAAAATATTTCAATGCTCTAAAACTTTCAATAAGCTTCTTATTAGTAATTAATTACAGTACATATAACATTTGCTGTTATTGATATGAATAATTTTTTAAGCACACACAAAAGCATCAAGGCTAGTGCTTTTAAAACAAAAAAAGGTGCATTTTATAAAAATATAACTTACGATCTTGCTCGGCATTAACAAGCGCATCTGGAAACGTGAACAACAGAATGTGAAATGAGAAAATAGCTTATCTATAAAACATATTAATTTTCCTTTTCCAAATACAGTAACATGTGTATAATGTATAACATAACACATAGAATCACAACATACTTTCTTAACACAATACATTAAAGATTTCCAAATTTAAACTACTCTATTTTTACACTTTTTTTTCTGGTGAAAGTGCATTTAACATTTGAGCCATATAGCCAGCATCTATGTAATCCATCGGAAACAATCCGTTATCGAGTCTGAAAAAATATTGCTATTATAAAAAAATCAATTATAGCCCTGAAAAATGCAAGTCACTCGTATATTCAAAGTGGCAATCATTACATCATAATAACATACAAAGTTCAATGCCATATAATCCTTTTAGATTTACATGTATATAAGTAATAATTATTTACTCAGATTTACTCACTAAGATAACGTTATTTCTTTTTAAATATTTTATAAAGTCTTTTCTTAATATTATGAAATAATAACTGTATTTGTGAATGTTTCCAAGATGATAAGAATCAAATTTACATATCACATACTAATAACAAAATTGATATTAAATGAATAATTAAAATTCGTTTGAATTCTGAATAGAGTTTTACTAAAACCCCAATTAATTATGTTTCTATGGAAATATGACAATTCTAACAAAGATCGTGATTCATAATATGATGAACCAATTTCAATGGTTATGACTAACTAGCTTTCCGCCCGCGGCTTTAACCGGGTGGACAAAATTTTGTACTCTTAGTGTATTTTCGAAGAGGCAGTATATATATTTTTTTAAATCCGTTTATATTGTTTTCTGATAATTTCAGTAAAAACCCTTTAAACACCTATCCCTGTTACAGGTTACAGATATGTGATATGGATTACTATTCACCACCACTATAAAATATTTTTTTCTAGTAAAATGTCCCTCAGTCCCCTTATATTGATCAATCACCATATAAAATTTTATCAAATTCTAAAAAATAGACTATTAGACGCAAAAGGAAACATTTTTGAATAACTATTTTGGGGGTTTTGGAGTGTATAAAGCAGCCATATTGGATAGCAAATACTATTTAAAATACATTTTATGTGAAACAGTCTGCTTACTGTTTTATTATATGTATATAATAAATATAGATAATCTATTTCATGTTTCTTGAATAAAATAAAAATTAAATAATTAGGAAATTCATTTTCCTACTAAGATATCTTATAATCAATACTTAAGCCCTTTGATGTCTTAGAACAGTACTTAGTCCAGAGTGAGAAAGGGATGGTGCTATATTTATATAGCTCTTTCTTATAACAGATCACGCAGACATTTGACCACAGGTCTACCTGATGGAAAGTAGAAATGATCTAGGCAGTGGAATGTCTGCTTGATAGAAACCAATAAATTAATACTTACTGCTATTTGGTGCTGATAAACTCTGACGACGCAAGGATTTCGACTTCTTTGTCCTTGTCCCATTTCTGCACCAGTGATTTGTTTGACAGTAGCTCCACAATTTTAAGAATATTACCAGATATATCATACATACTGTAGTTATTCCCACTGAAAATTAAAAACATAACTCTAAACTCATATTTAAAATTTTTGGATGTAGCTGTTTTTGGAAAAATACAGACTGAAATGCACATAATCTAGACAATAACTTGACTTAAAAATAGATTCCAAGTAATTTGTCTACTTTTGGAAGATTTTTACATTATATGTAGTACTGACCTGGCAAATGCCTTTCTGGCTTAGTCATATAATTTAGGAGTATGAAAAATACTTGTTGGTCGATTCTCAGACCAAACCGATATGCACACAAAATTTCATGAGAATCAGTATCAGTTGTTCTAGAGGAGTGTGGTAACTAGGTGAAGATTTTGTAGTTGCTATACTGCAGTAGTAAATTAATAAAATAATATACAAACCAAAACTAAATTCTTGATTACTGAAATTTAGAACAATAACTGGTAGACTTATTTCTGTTAATAAATTAATTATTTGTAATGTAACTCCTAATTTTTGTGTGAACAAATCCTGAAAGAAATAAAAAATTCTAAAAATTTATTATTTCAAAAAATTGTATCTTTTTTGTTTGTATATTAAAAACTTACCGCCGCAATCGCTTTCTCAATCAGTAAACTGATAACAGCCGGTACAACACTATCTAAAAAAAGATTAGGATTCAATTACATATTGATAAATACAAGTGTCCAAATTGTAACAAATAATTAAAATTTTTAAATAACTACTTCAATTATTAATCTAAATAAGATATTACATTAAGCTTTTATAAAATCTATAACAAAAAAAAAATTAACAGCATTAAATAAACATTTCAAAAATCTTACACATCAAAAGTATTATTGATGGGTATTGATAATTTTTGCCTTCATTGTAACCAGTTAGAACAATTATCCACTCAAAGGGATTCACACGTATTCCATACCTGAAAAGGATATGTTTATATATATCTTATATTTTTTTTTTATGTCATAGCGGGCAACTGAGCTGGTGGTTCGCCTGATGGTAAGCGATCACCACCACCCATGAACATTCGCAAAGGTAGTGCCTCTGCGAATGCGCTGCTCGCTTTTATGGGGTAAGAGAAAAGGAAAGGATTATCGACTGGAAAGAAGGAATGGACTGGGACGGGTGAGGAAAAGGAAACGGGCCTCCGGCTCCTTATATATAAATCAAGGACAAGTTACAAATGATTAAAACATTTTTAATGTATAACACTACTTTATCCACTTACATGCAGAATTCCTGGTTTGACCATTAAAGGATGCATGAAAAAGTATGAAAAGAGCATTATAATTATAGTTTTACAAACAACAAAAATATTATGGAACCAATAATGTGTAACACAAAATGTCAATAAAATTAAGTTAACTATAGTCAACTATAGACAGTTATAGAATTTCTTCTTCAACCAATCATTTAGAAGCCATATTTTAGATAAAATAGATACAAAAAAGAAATTTTTCACACTGAGACCATTGCATGTTGTCTGAGTAAGAAATGCTTTATCAATTTATTATAAATAAACATATTGGCATGAATAATAATTTAAATAACAGTACTCATGGAATGAGTAGCACTGTGAAATAGAATAAAAGTGAACTTACTTTAAAAAATTTTCAAGACATAAACGCAATCCTCCTATTGTTAACATGAGAAAACCCCAATTTACTAAGCCTGTGAAATTTGTGAATTCTGAAGTCCAAGAAAAAAGAGAATCTCTTGGCTTGTGACATCTGAAATTATATTATTTTATTAATAATCAAAAGAAATAATTATTACATATAATTATAATCGTATATTTTTTAATTATTAACATACGGTCTATCGAATTGGGATCTTCGAGCTCTTTTTTCTTTTTCAGTGATTTCTTCAGCAGTTGTAACACTCTGCGCCCTTCTATATCGCAGGGAATTCTCTTCATGGTTAGCACCCATTGATTACCATTTATCTCTTATACTATAATATTGAATTGAATTATTTAAAATCAAATGAAAAGATATTATTTTTTACATAATAAATTTTAACATAAGTCAATAATTACTTATTTTTATATCTTTTCTAACTTATTCACTTCCTACAATTCCCTTTCTTCAATAATATAATAAAAACAATTACAGCGTACCTTCGTAAAATAAGCACTAAGAATTATAACGATGCCTACCGATAACTGATAGTAATTAGGATAAACCCACAGACGCTGTGTAAGTACCATGGATTATACACTTATATACTAGTTAATTAAGTACCTAATATACTACGATAAACCGATACGAGCACAGTCCATGACATTGACTTCTGTCTTCAAAGATAACACAGCACGCATAAAATCAAACTAACACCCGTATATAAGTGTATAATCTATGCTAACACCTGTTATAGTGTGTGTATGTGGAAAATATCGACAGGAGATTTTTTTATTGTGGCATGTGCGGTGATTTCTTTATTGGGTACACAAAACTGAATGTTGCGAAACGCTACTGGAAAGTCGAATTTAATATTTACGAAACCATGTATCATATCAATAACATATCAATAACGTTGGATGGATGGATGTTTGTTACCCTTAAACATGTGACATAAAAACTGGCGAATCGATTTTAATGAAACTTTACAATGATACAGATTGTACATCATCAGATCAGAAAGTAAATACATATTATATTGCTTCATTTATTTTAAAGGTATCTATGAACCCATATCCGACTCATGATATTTTGATTAGTTTTAGGTACTGCATTGTTATTTTATTATTGACTGTTTGTACATATGGACAACGTGTCTTCTCCGCCGATCTGGTGCCACTCTTCTTACAATGCAAATGTGTCAAATTACTTTCGAGAACTTGGCTAGGGAACGTTAACTTATTATGAGGATTAAGTGCTAAAAAGCAATATATAGTACAATAACTATTCTACCACTGGCACCCGATGATCTACTGAACACAATTAAAATGTTATAATGACCTTTATTAACCTCCGAATCATAAGTCGCGAGGTATTTGCGAAAACAAATTGTCGTGACTTCTTGACCGTTAATATTTCATATGTAAGCAAATGCATATGTATACATTGCAACTCAAAATTGTTTTTTACTCTCTATTACTGTCTATTACTAAGACCTGTGAATAATCTGTGGACTTATTGACAAAACTCAAATGTCACTGTCATTCAAATTTCCTAAAATTAATGGAATTTTCTTTCCTCTTTGTGTCTTAATAAAAGAGGACGAAGGTAATGTTTGGTAGATCGTAATGTAACGTTATTACCGTCTGACACCAAAAATTGAATGGAAGAAGGTGCTTTTTCGCAATTGAAGTTGGATAATCTATAAAACTACACAAATATGAAGATTTGGACTTCAGAGCACACATTTAAGTATGTTCAATGTTGTGACGCAACATTACTGATTAGCGTAAAGTTCATTGATAAATTAAAGCTATTGTATTTCAACTGCAACTGTCGTTCTCATTTTATAGCCACCCTTGGGAGACAGTTGCACAAGCAGCATGGCGTAAATATCCAAACCCCATGAATCCAGCCGTGATAGGAATTGATGTGGTGGAACGAAGGGTTGTCGATGGAGTTTTGCATACCCACAGACTTGTCAGTTCAAAATGGTTCTTCCCTAGATGGGCACAAGCGGTATGAAACCATAAACAGATGTATGTAAACTCTTTATAACAATGATTTTACCACAGTCCCATCTTGCTTTCCATACTATGGTCTCTCTAGTAGATTCATAATTAAAGTTTTTTTTTGCATAATTCTTGAAGAAATTATTTTCAAAAATTAGATAATAGAATGAAACTTATTATTTTAGTAGATAATTTCTTTGGTTTGATAACTGCTTAATTAACTTTAATACAATTATCTCCCATTAAACCCCTCATATTATCATATGTATATTTCAAAGATTATATTATCTTAATCTTTATCAGACACATTATTTTTTGTCAGACTCAATAGAGATAAAGCTTTTCTTTGACATTGTAATACTGATCATAATATAATAAATGTTTTATGTCTAAAAATAATAAATTAATGAAAGTTGTAAAGAGTTTACATAGTCCGATTTAAACAATTTAATATACATATTGTGATTTATTTATCTTTTGAACTATTGCCTTTAATTTATTTTTCAGCTCATTGGAACAGCTAAAATATGCTATGCAAGTGAAAAGTCAGAAGTAAATCCAAATGAGCGTCAAATGACATTGAAAACTACTAATTTGACATTTTGTCGCTACATTGCTGTTGATGAAACAGTCCGATACACTCCACATCCTACAGATACCTCCAAAACTCTATTGACACAAGAGGCTGTAGTAACTGTGCAGGTATATTTATTTTTTGGATTATTGGACAATACAATTATTTTGTATAAACTTGGTACAATTCTTAGGAATAAATTAGCTTAATATTTTTATTTATGACCTTAATCACATACCTGACATGTAATTAATATTAAAGTTTCTAAAATTTTCAGGGAGTACCTCTCAGCAGTTACATGGAAGATTTACTAACAAATAAAATATCACTTAACGCAGGGAAGGGCCGCCAAGCTATTGAATGGGTAATTGGCAAGTTGGACAATGAAATCAAAGAACTTGCTAACTCTGCCTGTAAAAGTACTGATGAGCTCCTCTCTCAAACAAAGAAGTCGATTGATGATATAACTTCAACTGCACGAAGATCTATGGATGATATATCATCCAAGGCAAAACGTTCACTTGACGACATAGAGAAATTCACGAAGGCAAATGCAAATCAACGAAGCTGAAAAGAGGAGTGATTTCGATTAGGGCTGATAAACTGCTGTTTGTAAAGAAAGTTCTACACAAACTGATGGAGCCCATTAGACAATATAAATAAATTCATTAAACCTTAGTTTCATTACTATAATACACTCAAAGCACTAATATTAGTTAAGTATTAGTAATGAATGTATTTATTGAAATAAATGTATGTCATGAGTATTGTTTATGTATATATTTATGTTTCATATTGATGCATTTTTAAGCTTAAAATAGCAAAATGTATATAAGTCACAATACTTTTTTATTGATATGATTGTTTTCTTCATTCTAGATGACAAATTGAGATCCATTATTAATATATTTGTTTTGCTTGTATTTGTCAATAAATTTTTGTTATCTGCTGTACATTTTGTTTTTATTTTATTTTTATCATTTTGCATTATCTATGCCATAGGAAAATTTTAAAGCATGCAATGAGATGTGGATTATATATTTAGCTTTAAACCATTGTATAGTATAATCCAATTTTAACTATATAAACATTTAAATTTTGAATGTAAGCACATTTTACAGGGAAATATTTATTATGTACCTGATCAAGTTTCAATATTGATTGAAGGAAAGGAAAACAGCCTATTATATTCTAATTCTTTATTGCATTAGAAACTCAAGGACTTTGTTCTGATCTTTAAATGTGATCATCACACAAATCATATCCATCCTCTATTTCAAAATTTTAATCGTCCCATGCACTATATTGTGTGCAAATAGCAAAATTAAAATAACCAGTATGTTGCCAAAGTTCATAGCTGTGCACGCATTACATTACAATATCAACATACATTGTTGCTAACATCATTAATTTAATAAAATATTATAATTAATTCTTATGTACTAGTGCCAGATGAAGTCATTCCACCATTAGGTACATTGGCAACAGATCTATTACTTGAAGCTAAATGAGCTGCTTTGAGTCTCTCCAACTCATTTATCCAAGACCGAACATGTTCCAGTCTATGCCAGGCCATTTGTAAAACTTTTTGTGATGCATATCCAGAACCTTCGTGTGGCTGCCCTGTGGACACTTGTGTGAGATAATTTATTTGATCACTCAATTTAGATTCAACTTGGCTCAGTGTTCTCAAAAATTGGGAAGTATTACTTTCTGCTTGTTTCTGGCTAGATTTTTCTTTACCTAATTCAAGTAAAGCTTGCGCTGAAAACGAATTGGACAAAATTATTTAAATTGAATAAATATGATACCACAGATATGAATACGACATAAATAATACCTGCACACTGCAAACATGTTATTATGTCTTTTTCAATATCATCTAAAACTTGTATTCTATCCATAGGTCCTGCCATTTCGTTATTAGTTATGTACTGTCTATTGCAATCTATAAAAACACTACTATTATTTTTGATTTGTTGATAATTTATTAGATCAGACTCATAAACTTCAAAAATCAAAGTACAAGCTTGACAAATGACAAGCGTAAAGCGTCAAGCCAGCCAGCCACGACCAAAGAGTAGTATAGTAATACGGGTACATAACTATTGTTTTAAATATAGTCTATGGCCATGGATCTTAGATTAAATCAATATACTCATATCTATGGCCGTGGATACATAATATTGTCATATTGATTACTTTAGATATTGAAATTCTAAAAAGAGCTCGATAGAGCTGAACATTAATCGTTCCGTTCGGTTTTTCTTGCGTCAATAAAAAACCTAATTAAAAGTCTAGGCTGGTCTATTCAGATAACTAATTGTATAGACTAGCTAGCACAAAAGTTTGCATAGCTCATGTTTGTGTATTGTAAACCCCCCCATAACACAGAAGACGTCGATCAATCAAATGTGTAGGTATCAGATTCATACTTACGCGATATTTATTCCTTTGCTTTTACTGTGAATACCCGTAGTATTATCTACTCTTTGGTATACACCCTAAAAAACCTGCTATAAACAACTGTCAAAGTTATCTCAGGTATAGACTGTAGACCATAGATTATACACTTATATACTGGCTGTAGACTATAGAATTTAAGTCAATGTCGATTGTAAAAGTTCTTTAATTCGGCCATTTTTGTTGCGACCATCTACCAGGATGGTAAGTAGACGTCGCCAGATGATAAAACAAAACTCGGTTTAAATCGCAATATATCACCGTAATCCTTGTTACTTTTTCTGTTATTTTAATATACTATTATGTTTTGAGCTGTTAGAATCTGTACTGAAATTATATTTTTGTGAAAATGAAAAACATGATGATAACAAACTCTTTAAAAATACGGTTAGAACCTGAATCTTTGTGAAGATACTAGGGCGGACTGATGTAGAATTTTAAACTACCAAAAGGGTTAATGTAGGATACGCTTTGTTCATTAATATTTTTTCTTGTTTTAGTCGCATAGAAAGTTTTCGGCTCCCCGCCATGGGTCGATGGGATTCTATCCCAAGAAGAGATCCCGCCGTCATCGTGGTAAAGTAAAGGCTTTCCCTAAAGATGATCCCAGCAAACCTGTACATTTAACAGCTTTTATTGGTTACAAAGCTGGTATGACCCACGTGGTCCGTGAACCTGACCGTCCTGGATCAAGTAAGTATTTTTTGCTCTAACTTCTTTATGATGTACGTATTTGAATAACATTGCATTCTTAACAATATTTTAATTAATTTTATAGAGATTAACAAAAAAGAAATCGTGGAAGCTGTCACCATCATCGAGACTCCTCCCATGGTTTGTGTTGGTGTCGTTGGATATATCGAAACACCACATGGTCTTCGTACATTGATGACTGTCTGGGCGGAACATATGTCTGAAGACTGCCGTCGTCGTTTCTACAAGAACTGGTATAAAATCTCTTTATTGTTTTTATGCTTGTCAAATTGATTTATTATATGTAATGTACTAATTGAAACTCATAGCTCTCCTCTCAAGGGATGAGGGTTTAAAACATATATGCATTGTGCATATTACTGCCACTTGGTCTCCGCTCAACGATGAGGCTGATGGCTTTCTTTACAGCATCATATGTCTTCTGCTAATTTAGGTACAAGTGCAAGAAGAAGGCTTTTACCAAGGCAAGCAAGAAATGGCAAGATGAGCTAGGTCGCAAGTCCATTGATAAGGACTTCAAGAAAATGATCCGCTACTGCAGTGTCATTAGAATCATTGCTCACACTCAGATGAAGCTATTGAAACAACGTCAAAAGAAGGCTCATATCATGGAAATTCAAGTCAATGGTGGTACTATTGAAGATAAAGTAAAATGGGCGCGAGAGCACCTCGAAAAACCCATTCCTATTGATTCTGTCTTCACTCAAGATGAGATGATTGACTGCATTGGTGTTACTAAGGGCAAGGGATACAAAGGTATACTTTAATTTTTTTGTTCTATTATTAATTAATATTAGTACATATTTTTATATTATATTTTTGTATAACATTTTTTTTAAATCTGTAGTTATTTTTAATTTTCTTATTCACAAGGTGTGACATCTCGTTGGCATACAAAGAAACTTCCACGTAAGACGCACAAGGGTCTGCGTAAAGTTGCTTGTATTGGAGCCTGGCATCCTTCAAGAGTTTCGTTCACTGTTGCCCGTGCTGGTCAAAAGGGCTACCATCATCGTACTGAAATGAACAAGAAAATCTACAGAATTGGTCAAGGTATTATATTTATACAATGTTGTTTCTTTTGTGTACTGTCAATATGTTTTTTATATTCCTTTTGCGTAACATAGTAAAGAGGATTATTTGTTTTTTTATATGTAAATGCAAATATCAAAAACAAAAAGCAATATCTTTGTTGATTAACATCGGTAATTTTTTGCTTTGGATTAATCATGGCAAGACATACACTGACTTTTACCACCCTCTGATTTTTGTTTTTTCTATATGTACCCAGGTATAATTGATTTGAAATTCTATACACAAAGTATTAATGATTTTTTCTAGGTATTCACACAAAGGATGGAAAGGTTATCAAGAACAATGCATCCACTGAATATGATTTATCTGAAAAATCAATCACACCCATGGGTGGTTTCCCTCATTATGGTGAAGTCAATAATGACTTTGTCATGATCAAGGGTTGTTGTATGGGACCTAAGAAGCGTGTTATTACTTTAAGAAAAGTGAGTATTTATAAAAAAATCTTAAGTTTTTATTAATATGGAAATTAGATATTAATCATTAATGTAATCTGCTCTGCTTGACATCACTTCTTACGGGATATGTAATAATGTCATTCTTATAAACTGCAGTTATCAATCATAAAACAGTATGTACAGAAGCAAAAAAAATACAAGTTTAATGTTTATTTTTCAGTCCCTACGTGTCCACACTAAGAGAGCTGCACTTGAGAAGATCAACCTGAAGTTCATTGACACATCATCCAAGTTTGGTCATGGTCGCTTCCAGACGCCGGCTGATAAGGCCGCGTTTATGGGAACGCTCAAGAAGGACCGTATTCGTGAGGAGGCAGCTGCTACCACTACTGCTGCAGCCCCACAATCTTAATTACTTCTTGACAATATAAATTGATATCAAAATTCTGCTTTTTTAATTCCTACCTTTTACCTATATTCATTTTTTATTATTAATGGAATATTAAATACTTGTAAAACAATAAATATAGAACACCAATCGGATTTCTCTACAACATATTTCACATCTTTTTCGCCGAGTCTAAGGTTCTCTGTATATATAGTGTACTAGCAAACTCAGCGAACTCCGTTTCGCCACCAGATGGCTTCGTTTTTCCCGCTTTTCTGTTGAAATTTTTCCGGAATTTTCTTTGCTATAAACCTCACGACGCCCAAGACCTTTCCAACGAATGCAAAACCGTGGAAATCGGTTCGTGCGTTCTGGAGTTATAGCGTCAGGAAGGAAAACCCGACTTATTTTTATATAGTAGATTAGCATACCCGGCCACGCGTTGCTGTGGCTGAGTAATAATTAAAAATATTAAGATTATGAATTATTAGGATAATTAAACGAAACAAAAACTATCCCATATCTTAAGCTGGACCAAATTACACATAAAATGAAAAATTCTTCAAAAGCGCCGACAATGTAAATATTTACCGCCTAAAAATATGCTTAGTTGTTCCTCTAACGCCTGTGCCGAAATACCATACTCCGAAGTATATTAGTAATACCCACTGCAATTAATTATTATTAATTGTGAAAAGTAAGCTTGAGAGTTTTTGTAAAAGTTTCGAATTTTCAATCTTTGGCATATAGATATTTCGAGTTGTATATAATTGTGTCCAATTTTTAAATGTGAGCATGCGATACTTTTCGAGAAAATCTGGAAAAATGGCCAATCTGAAACTGGTGGAGATCCCTGTGATTTTTTATATACATTGCTATTATATAATTTGTATGTACCTTTTAGTAAAAAAATATTCGGAAAAAGTATACATGTAATAAAAATAAAATAGGGTTTTTGAGATTTAATGCTTTAACTAAGAGGGTTAAAGATACGTAAAAATAGCCTACAACGTATTGTAAAGTTTCATTGGTGTACTGTTTGTATGTAAAAAGATACAACAAATTATATGACGAACCGCTGCGAAGGTGTTGCATAATTTGAACTTGACCAGTTTTTAATGAATTGTCAGATGTATTCAAATATATAGGTGTTTAGTAAATTTGCGCGTAATGCACTGAATGGTTAAAAAGATATTAGTAGAATTTCAGCACATACCTACTAATTTTCATTGATACACCGACCAAATTCGAATGATCATAAAAAACTAAAAGCGGCCACGCCATACGTAAGGCTAACATTTCACAAATTGTAGTATTATTATACGAGTATGATATAACATTCGGCATAGTGCATGTAATAATTGGGAAATTAGTCAACATGTAAATTACCTATTTTACTCTCTCTTTATCTCCAATCTCCAGGCTTGTTTAAGCCTGATTTACGAAAGGATACTGAACGGGAAATGGTTAAGCAGGACGGGCTCCTTTTATATAAAAAAAGATTCGCATTTCCACCAACAGATTTTTCTTTTGTTTCCACTGCATCAGGATAACAATAGAGAGAAATGAGTGGAACGAGTAAACGAGTTTGACGAGTTTGAAACGGGTCCGCTCCGCTCGCGATGAAAAATGGACTTTAATGTACTAATATTATTAACCATCACTGCCTTTTGTGTTGATGATTTTTCTTTGCTTGTCTTTATGAAAACTGATTAATAATTTAAGATTTATATTTAATGAATAGCTGGCTCCAGGCAAAATAAAAAAAAAAATAAACAATATGTACATATTATATGGATGATTTGAAACATAAATTTATTTATAATATTTTCAATTTTTATTTTCCTTTTTAAAATAATCACTTTTTATGATATATCTAATACACTGCAACACAATGTTTCTTTCTTGGCGTATCTCATTACTTAACAGTTTTTCTAAGAGAGTGGAGGGAATTTTACGCTTATACGTATTTTTAACAATTTTTTTACTATGAAAATTGGCCTGAGATTGTTTGTTTGTAAATTGTTTTTGGGGTTTGACATCTGCCTCTAGTGTTATTCTATTGATAGTGTCATCTTTAGCAAATTTTACTTCTTCAGGTCCACTGTCATTTTCATCAATATCTTGCTTTTGTATGTCATAATCATTTTGAACTATCCTTTCTTCTGCTATTTTTATTTTTTTAATTGGTTGTAGATTAATTACATTTCCTATCGCATCTGAAGAATCCTTTTTGGTATCATCTTCATCAGATGATCCGTAATCATTAATCAGAGATGTTAAGGCACCACATACAACTGGTTCTGACATTAAAGTATTCTTGTGATTGTCATCCATAACAAATACATCATCTTCTATCATATCGGCAGCTATTTCTGGTGCTGGTTCTTTAATATTACTTTCGTCTAGTAGATGCTGAAGGCCAGGGAATGGCTTAAGTTTTCTTGATTCAACAGCAATAGAAATAATTTTACAAATTTTTTTAGGAACAAATTGTTTTTCAGTAGTTTTCAACAGAATGTCCTTCTTTTTTATATCATGTTTCCGACAACTATGATTGTCAAATGGCCTCTTTCTCTTTATTTGTTGTTGCATATCTGAAACATTAGTGTGAAATAACTGATAATTAGGTATCATATCATATAGATATACAACAAACATAGTATACTAATAATAAAAATTGAGTAGTTAATTTTTATTATTAGTATACTACTAAGGTTGTTTGAACATGTTAATTTTAGGATCTGCTAGACCAATTTCAAAAACAAGTCCATTATCTTATATATAAAATTCTCGTGTCACAATGTTAGTCTCTATACTCCTCCGAAACGGCTTGACCGATTCCTCTGAAATTTGGTAAGCATATTGGGTAGGTCTGAGAATCGGCTAACATCTATTTTTCATACCACTAAATGATAAGAGTAAGGCAGAACAGCGTTTGCCGGGTGCAGCTAGTATTTCATAGATATTTGATATCTGAATACCAAAGGATATATGTACCACAGGCAAAGCCTCCACTACTTTAATATGACTCTGATGTAATGTGTGTGTGATGTGATTTTCTTATAATTTATTAATCTAAACTAATTAAAATGCCCTTTTTATCCCCATATTCCTACGGGATACAGACTTACACGGGTGAAACCGTGGGGCACAGCTAGTATTATTATAAATGTGAAAGTAACTGTGTGACTGTCTGTTACTTTACACTTAAACCACTGAACCAATTTGGATGAACTTTGGTATAAAGAAATCGGAGAAAGCATATATGATAGTCTTTATCACAGGAGCATGAAATAAGTGAGTAAAATAAAGGGTCTCTATCTTTTTCTTGTGTGGGCAAAGTACATGAGGCAAAATCTAGTTCTCTATATTTTAATACAGCATTTACTTTCCAGTGTATAATAGTGGATGTTGCTTAAGTTCATATATATATATCTATTGCTTTTTTATGAATCTAGGCTCACCCTAGCAGACATTTTTTTTGTTGGATTTTCAAACTTTGACAGTCATTATCCTAATCCAAGCAAGGACAAAACCAACAAATGCAAAAACATGCCAATCTAGAAAAATAATTGGTGAAACTATAGAACATGACTGTTTTTAAATACATTATTTGAATTTTAGATTTTATAGATTGATTAAATATGTTATTATATGCCCCTCTCACCTGTATTCTTCTTACGAGCCCCCAAAGCCATTTTTTCCCCTCTTTCAATTTTTTCTTTGATTTCGGAATTTTTCTTTTCAATATTGGATTTAGTTGGATATTTCTTCCTTCTATCTTCTCTCCATTTTTCAATTTCTTCAGGATTGTTAAGTTTTGCAATTTTTTTATATAAACCAGTTGAATGCTGCATTTGAACATGTTTAATAATCACTTTTGGATGCGCTATAAACTGACAGCCATCAATATTGCATTTCTGTAAAGAATATGATGCACTAAATAAGATTATTGATATTGATAAATTTAAACACACATTCAAAATGTTCAGTTCACTTTGCATGTACAAAATGGAAGCATTAAGTTTTCTTTATCAGATTACTTTCTCTTAAATACATACAAAGAAAGAAATTTTTAACTTATGTCATAATCAAAATATATGTAACTCAAAGGTGACTGACTGACACAGTGATCTATCAACACACAGCCCAAACCAACAGCTAGTAAATTATAAGACTTTCGTCAAACTATACCTGATGTTGTTTTTTATGGTTTTCAAGAATTTGTTGAGTTCTGAAACCTCTGTCACATGTTTCACACCAGTATTCATCGCTAAACTGATTTCCAAAAGAGTGACTATTACTATAGGGTATGTTTCTATTCAAAAAATTACCATGTGGTCGGTTACTCTTAAACCGTTTATCTCTTAAATTGTGCATATAATTTTCATTTGAATACATATTGTTTGGCCGATACATAATGTTAAGAAGAAGTTGTTATGTAGGCGAGGTTAAAACAGAATCCCAATTATGAAAGCCTAGTTTTGTATGTGGGAGAGAACTTGTGATATTTCTTCACATAATATAATGAAAATTATATTTAAAATATGCAGGGACACACATTTATTTATATTTATATTATTATTTATTTATATAATATTTATATTATTATACTACTCTTTGAACACGTTACTATATTGTTTTGTTACTATATACATCACAGATTAAGAACTAACTTTACTCACTAGTCAATAGAGATATACACTGAGTGTTGCCACCATGTTTTTCTAAAATGAGCAAATTGGCACTCTAATAAGGGCTAGAAAGAGATAAAAATTTATAAAACCGTGTAATCATGAATAATGTAGAAACGAGTACCACCAAAATGCTAAAAATGGACATATATCATGCCAAGGAATGTTTCTTTACGAACTGAGCGTTTTGATTGGCTACTGAAGTTCTAGTCATCACATTAAATGCTCCGACTCAGAATAATTATATTAAGTGATTATGACCGTATTCGCACTTTTTAGCATTCTGATTCATGATTAGGTACTGGCTTTTATGGATTTTTAGCCTCTACTTACTCTTTTTAGATTGCCATGTTGTCCTTTTTAGAAAAAGAAAGTGGCAGCACTGCACTTGTCAGTTACATATTAATATGATCATATGTATGTCAGTTACATACAAAAAAGTGTAAATATTTTGATGAAAATTGGAAATGTATTTGAATCTATATTTCATTAAACACAGAATTTCATAAAACAAATATTCTTTGTGATATATTCTAGTCGAGAATCGAATTTCGTTACGTTGTTTAAAATTGAAATTGAAAATAAAGTCTTAACTTTATCCATTCATTAATTTTCAGTATAATTAGTCGCTTTATAAAATTCATTAGAAAGATGAATAACTCAGCAGCAAAGGTATATTTCATGAGTATAATATAATGAACGTAATATGTGTAAAAGTGCCAGGAATGTACTGAAGTTCAAACATTCCTTTTATCTATTTTCAGGTGGGTGAAATTTTTACCGAGGCTGGTGCAGCTTTTAATCGACTTGCTGAAATGACAATGCTATTACATCCTTTAGCGGACCAGTCAACTAGGTAAAATTATAAAATTTTATGTTTATGCTTTGCATACTAGATGATGGGTGGATACAAAGATATGACTGACTGTTATGGGGTAGTGAGTGGTATAGGGGACTTCCTACCTGTACCGTTTCCAACCTTTGTAGTGGTATGGAGATATCCATGTTTAAATTTGGAAGATAAGAATAGAGCTGCTTAATTATCAGAACGATCTGGGTAGACATTGCTAAACCCTTTCACTTCACCATGGTTCCCACACCTAATCACAGCAGGTAAGGGCTGTCTCCTTCCTACCTGCCTTATTTATTATACATGCTAAGGCTATAACAGATAATACCATTTGGAAAGTGAGCTTATTTGATTTTGGATATTAATATAGTGCGGATAAACACAAGGAATTTTATAATTTTTATATTGTAACTGATATGCATCTTAATAGTTTATCTGTATTATACACATCTATGAGTATTAATACAACCAGTCTGTGAAATTTTGTCTATGTTGTTGGTGTCTTAATTTATTTTTAAATCCATTCTATTGGCTCTCTGTATGTGTATAAACTGGTGTGTGTGTGTCCCATCTGGCGGGCCAATTTTATTTAGTAGGTCACTATGATTTACTTATGATTTATTTATTTATTTACTTTTTTATTTTTATGCGATGTAGATATCCATGTTGAGAAAGGCCCAGACACAGTCCAATAATCGGTCTACTCCAAATGTTTTTCTTTATTTAAAGGCTTGTAATCACTCAACTCTTCTGACAAAAAAGCATAGGTTTTGGAGGTGCCATAGTAGTTAAACATTGTAAGGCCTACAGGAGTACTTAAATTATACTAGTTAACTGTTTGACATTAGGGAAACTTCAAATAAAAAAGGGCTCTAAAGCAAAATGGTGTCTCTGCGTGATCAGTTTCACAAAGGGGAACAGAAAGTTCAAACAAAAATTCAGTAAAATATACCTCTCCCTATCAACAGAACTTGAATTGTGGATGTCTCAACCATTATAAGTAATGCTTATAAATGGCGAACTATTTTTAAATTTTTATAGAAACTTTTAAAAATATAGCATGTTTGTCCGTGTCTTGCAAATTTGTTAATTGTCAAAAGAAAGAAACTTTCAAATTCATGGTACATAATGGAAATTTTATTGCTTACAGTTCTCATACCAAAACACCAGTGAAACGAAAAGCTGCAGATGAGAGACTGCCTACTGCGGGGAGTTCTGGCCAGGTAGTTATAAAAGTTAACAATAAAGACTGTAATACTAAAATATCTAAACTAATTTAATTATAATAAATAAAATTATTAATAGAATACATATTTTATGTTCATTTATATGTAAAAGGCACCATCAAAATAAATATAATATGTTAATGGTGCCATTTAATGATATTGCTACAATATCTTTATTATAGGGAATTTATGTAATATGTGGTCTTTCCTGGCTTTGACTGTGTGACATTTATGTCTTCAGTACTCAGGGGTATATAATCAATGGGGATATGATTTTTAAAATCAGTACAGGTATAGCTCTTGAGATTAGCATGTTCAAAGAAACAAACTGTTCAGCTTAATAATGTTAGTTTAGATTGGTTGATATTGTAGAAAAAATCTGCTATTTTTTATATAATTACACTATTTAATTTGTATATAACAAATGAATTTATCTTTTTGTCTATTAAGTTTTTTATCATTTTGTTATATAATTTGACTGCAGGTATAAAGTCTTGAATTTATGTTCTTTTTTTATGACATTCTATGAAAAATTAAAATAATTTAAAAATATAATTGCAATAAAATTTCAAATTAAAAAAAATGCTTTAATTTAACTTTTTTTGTTTTATACATGTTCTTTTTATTTACCAGGTAACATTGAACATGCTCAATGCACAAGAGACAGAAATGGATACGGAAGAAATGGGTGGCGATGTGAAATTAGAATTTGAGTCAAGCACTGAAGAAGTAGCAACTTAAGAATATATATGTAGAAATTTTTTCATTTTTGATGTGCTTCTTCTGAATATAGTAGTTCAGTTGATACTCTTAAGTTTCATTTGAGAATGTAATATGCTTAGGACATATACATTATTTTAGTTCTTACTTTGCATCATAACTTATGCTATCAATTGCTTTCAAGTAAGTGATAGCTTTTAATTGTCCTGTTCCAGGCAGATGATGGAGATTCATAAACTTTCTTGTGTGTCTCAGTAAGTGTTTTTTCTATAACAGAAACAACATCATGTCTTATATTAAGTTCATTAAATAAATCAAAGTTTGCACCAGCTCTTTTCATTCTTTTTTGTGCGTTTCTGTAACATTTCCATGGTTGTGGCTCAATGATAATAGATTTTGAAATAAGTTTTATGTATTTCAAAAATTCTATGAACTTCTCATCTCCATTGTTAATATGAATCCACATAGTAACGGAAAAACAAAATGTTACATTAAAAGTTTGTTTATTATATTTATTTAAATAATCTTTAATTATCTTTTTACCACATTCAGACATAACATCACATGCAACAAATGATATATTATTTGAGTCGTTTATTTTGGCCCTTTTTATTAGTATTGGATCAATATCTATACCTAAAACTTGAAACTTCAAATTGGGATATGAATTTTCCAAAAATTTTTTCAATTCAATGGTAAGTTCTCCAGAATTACAACCAATATCTAGTATCAAATTGGTATCATTTAAATCGAATTCTGGAAACATGGATAGATGTAGATGATTCAACCGCTCATTTGCACTATGGAATGAGTAGTAATTTATAAAATTTCCAAATCTTGTTGCACCTGGATCTTTTCCATAGAATGATAAATCGTCCGTATTTGATAACATGGTATTAAAACAGTAATATAATGATCTTTCTTCTGGTTGTAATAAATTCTATATTAATTTAATCACTGCCAAAAAACTTTAAACTAAAGTATAGTGGATTAAATGATGTAATTTTTAATAGTTGCTGTATTATAATTACTGAGTATCAAGTACAAAATACTAATGGAAGCATGGACATGTTATGTATTGTACATAAAATCTCTCAATTGTCAATTTGTCAGTGTCAACTGTCAAGTGAATCCGTCATCACTCATCACAGATTAAAAATGAGATTGTTTTGAATAGAAGTAGAGTCGTCGATTGCAAAATTGTGGCAACGCAGTAATACAGAATACTAAGCTTATAGAACTAAAAATATTGAATTAAAATAAGTCATCGAATTGAGAACAGGGAAAGCCTCGGCGTATGCAGTAAGAGAAAGCGATGGGGCGCCACGCGTTGTTATCCGACTATTAACAAATAGCGACGTGACGCTTAAAACAATATAACACACCACAACGCACTCATATATATTTAATGGCCTCAAATTTTGGTCGATTTATATAAAAATAAAGTAATATTATACATTAGAATAGTTTGAATATCTAAACGTCGTAAAAAATAATGTTCCATGGAGCCTGGAGCATGGAGCTTCATACATAACGCGATTATGCCAAAATAGTTGTTCCTGTGTGTCGTTAAACAACATAAATTTAATTAATTTTATATTGCAAGTGAAAGTACGTAAGTTATTTATGTTGCTGTTTTATTTTCTTTTTTTATCAGTCTCAGCGATCCCACTGCCAGGCAAGCAGGCCTTTCTTCCTTGTGAGGGTTCAGATTGTTTCGCCATCTAACTCTGGGCCAACCACGTAGTCTTTTATTCTTGTCGGGGAGCCATATAGTGGTAATCTTCGCCCACAACACTTCGACCATTTTGCAGACATGGCCAGCCCAGTTCCATTTAAGCTCGGTAGCTTTACAGGCTACATCAATTTCTGAGTATATTATGTTTAACAATATTAATTTGTAAATTAAACTTAATATTACATTAGTGGTCTACATATTATATCCTACTCCTCAGCTAATGCTGAATGCTTACCTAATAACAAAACGTTGCTTGGCAGCCACTGACCGACATATATAAACGATCTTTTTCTACAAGATATATAGGAATATATACTTAACAATAATGGAGATGATTTTTGTTAAGGTGAACTAAATGTAGGCAGTTAATTTAATTATAATGAAGCTTATTTTATTTTATATATAAATAATTACCAACTTGCTTATGATTATACTGCTATGCATGTATCGCAATAAATTTACAATAGTTAGCAACAAATTAGCAAACTAGTTCTCTGTTATCAGAGTACCTAGGTGCAGTACAGTGGAACAAAGAACTTCCAAACAGGGTCGGATTAGAATTAAAACATCACAAGAATAGTTTCAAAAGTATTTTGGCATTAGCTATACGAAAGAAAGTGTTGGCTCTCTTTGAAAGTCAAAAAACGTGATAGTGTTAGGCGATATAGGGCTGTTTAGTCGATTATTTTTGATTTTCATTTTGTCCTAAACATAATATAGGGATGTTTCATTGTTTTATCAGTCTTTACAAATATATAATGATCTATGTTTTGATAAAGCCTTTAAGATAATAGGAAATGAGGTAAATTAAACTCTTTCAATTTCCTAGTGGGTAGCGGGAGTATCCTGTTACCGTTGGTAATGTTAATTGAAACTTATACACCAAGTTTCATTGGATATTTATTAATCGAAAAATATGATGCTTATCTAAGGGAGACACAATTATCTTACAAATCGTATATTAGATTTCCATAAGGCCAATGTGGCCAACTTTCTGATTAACGATATAAAGGTGAACTGTTTGTTTTTTTCTGATAAGTCGGTTTCAACGAGAAATTACGATAATATTATTAGCAATAATACTGTATAGAATTATATTACCTGTGTCAAATAGCTTTTGTAGAGCTAATAATAGTTTAATGAAGTATTGGTATTAATTGCAGCTCAGTTAAACTAAAGTTAGCAGCATTCATTGCTATGCAGATGATAGTACGTGTGATGCAGTTTATGCTGGCCAAAGCAATATTTCTCGGGATCGCGTCATTGAGTGCCGGAAAGATCTTGTGTCTAAAATAGAAACTTCTTTAAATGAAGTATCAAGTTGGGGTCGACTAAATCTAGTCGAATTTAACCCAAAAAAGACACAAGTCTGCGCATTTACCGCTAAGAAGAATCCCTTTATCGTAGCTCCCATTTTTCAAAGTATTCCCCTAACAGCCACAGCCAGTATCGGAATTCTTGGTCTCGACATTTCGAGTGATGTGCAGTTCTCCTGTCATTTGGAAGGGAAAGCTAAGTTAGCTTCGCAGAAATTGGGTGTACTCTGTAGAGCGGGGCAGTATTTCACTCCATGTCATCGCCTTAGGCTCTACAAGGCGCAAGTAAGGCCTCATATGGAATACTGTTCCCACCTCTGGGCAGGTGCACCCAAACAGCAACTCCTTCCATTTGACCGCATTCAACGGAGAGCTGTGCGACTGGTTAATGAGCCAAGTCTCACCGATCGGCTTGATTCTTTGTCTTTGCGTAGAGATGTCGCATCTTTATGCGTCCTCTATCGCATCTATCACGGGGAGTGCTCTGAGGAATTGTTTGGAACGCTGCCTGCTGCTGAATTCCACCACCGTACCGCACGTCACAGGCTGAAATACCACCCACACCACCTGAACAGTTGGCGATCCTCAACGGTTCGTTTTAAAAGAAATTTTTTGCCTCGTACTACGGAAATTTGGAATCAGCTTCCGCATGCAGTGTTTCCAGACGTTTACGATATGGGGACCTTCAAGAAAAGAGCTTACTCCTTTCTTAAAGGCCGGCAACGCACACACCATATCCCTGGTATTGTGGGTGTAACTGGGCGACGTGGAGCACTTAACATCAGGTGACCCGTCTGCTCGCTTGCCTGCTCTATCACATAAAAAAAAAAAAAATGCATTTTCTATTTACCGTCACGAAAGTCGTTTATAAATCACAGCGCAGTTCAGTTATCTACTTGTTACTAACCAACTACTAGTTATTATTCATCAATAGATCACCAGTTATTATGTATAATATATAATTCAAGTTATTGATTAAAATCTTCATTGGCCCATAGTATTGGTAAATAATCAACGCAGCTGAAACTTTTGTATTTTCTTGCGCATTGTCGGAGGAATTTGTATGGAAGCACATACAAATAGTAATAATATTTTTTTTTAATACAAAATAGTCTTCTTTCTTGGGACTTTCACCCTCAATCAAAAGGTTTCAAATTGTCAATATTCTAGAACCTACCATTTTTGTTCTGTGTTATTACTTATTACTAGGTACATAGGAGCACTAGGTACTTTTAGCACATATTATTTTCGTAATATAATTACAATATTGTGATTCATACATTGCAATATTACACGAGTTTCTGGTAATAAAAGGCGTACATGCAATATTTTCATCAAAATAATAATCTTTATTTGATTGCTTAAATTGGATAAAATAAAAAAGAGTAGAACGTGTAAAATTTTTGTTGTGTATGTTGAAGTGGAAATTCATAAAATTTTGAAACTTCCTATAAAGTTCATCAATTTGCTTCATTTGTCATCACCGACATCCTTTTGCTAATAATGAAACGGACAGTTTCGTAGAAATAGTCGGAACTGATTTTTCTCCGCAACTACGATTACGATATAATCAGCCCATATATTACGTTCTCACTGTAGGGATACGGGCCTCTTATGAGGGTTTTGGCAATATCCACCACGCTGGCCACGTGAGGACGTGGCAGATGTCACATGTCGTCGAACTTTTAATTCTTCGACATGCCGGTTTTTTCCTTATGTTTTCACTGTTTCGAACAGAGGTGATTTTAATAGTTTGCAGATAAAATGAAATCTTAATTTATTTCTTGCACGCTCGACCGGTCTCGAACCCCTTCACTTTTAAGTCTGAGGTCCAAACCACTGAACCATCACGGCTAGACAGAGAATTCGAATAGATAAATTTAGTAAAATTATCTACTGATATGATGAACGAGAAATTTAAATAAAGTTTTAATTTGTGTTATCAAGTTTTAGAACTGTGCGGCACACACGACGAGTATATTATTTCTAGTTATATTTTATTTACAAAAGTAAATATTCCTTGGGGGATGCCGATTTATTGTTTTAATTTCATTCCACTTATAGAACAAAGAAATAAAGAATTAATTAAA
This sequence comes from Zerene cesonia, assembly GCF_012273895.1. Lineage (NCBI taxonomy): Eukaryota > Metazoa > Arthropoda > Insecta > Lepidoptera > Pieridae > Zerene > Zerene cesonia. Next base: position 5,352,701 of record NC_052102.1, on the reverse strand, counting down.
CTTCAAGACCAGTATACTATTAAGAACTAATTATTATCTCATCTAATTATTATGATACCATGCTTCATGTTTCTGCTCAACCGCTAATTTAAAAATAAATACTAATTATTTTTCATAAAAGCTTTGTAATCTATTTAATGTCGTTTATTTCATCGTTAACACGATAATAATATTTAACAATATATTATTAACGTTTCGTAAAAAGTATTATTATACGCGATGATACCTCCGCTTCAATTATCATATTAAAATGCGAAATATAATGATTACGATTATATGATAAAAGTCTATACTTATTCTACCGATACGGTCGGAAATTGCTTTTACTTTCCTCTAATCGTGAATACATGTTATTTCCTTATTTCAATAAACATCCTGAGCCACGCCATGTAAACGCATGTTGCCGAAGTGATCACGCAAACTAAATTTAAACTCTACGAAATAAATCGAAATAACACTGAGTATGCGTTAGAGAACTAATGAAAATATGGACTGAAAACAGTCATGCCGTACTAAAAAGTGGGGCCGGCAAAATCTCATGTGCACGCAAATAAAGTGTAATTACAAAGTAACACACACATGAACATTAATGCTGATCGCACACAAGTCTGTTAAAACGCATGTAAGTATTGCTTTTTGCAGTACATTTTATTGGAGAAATTGGCTTGGAAAATTGTTCTCAACCATTTTCAAGTTCAGTTACGTAAGTACGCGTGCAGGAGAACTGGTGCGGAATAGCGGATGTTCGGTGATGCTCGTCGACGTGGTGCCTGCCGTTATAAAGTCGCTGCCACTGCTTCCACGGTCAGTCGTTGTTAGACCAACCTCGTTTTGCGTCAATTTTTAGTTTTTAGTGTAGTGTGCTTAATCAAAAAGGAAAATGTGTTCGATTTTACGGATACCTTTAACATTATTTATTTGTGTTATCGTTGTCTCCGGCCATGTTCACGGACCGAGAAGATCTCGAAGGATGGATATTGAGGACTATGCACGAAATGAAATTGACAGTGGTCGAGCTGATGAAACCTCATGGTGGCCCACAGCAGAGTTTGCGGTTCTACAAAAAGTTTACGACGATTGCAGTGCGCAAAAACATTTGACCACATGCCTAAAGGGCAAGGCTTTAAATGCACTTACGAGAGCCGTAGAGCAGGTGACTCGAGTGAAATAGTGAACTTCTAGTGCTAAGTGAAATCAATATCTAATATATAATTGTGTTCTACAGGAAAACGTACAACTTGCTGACGGTTTGACATTGGTGAAACAGGCTGATGCGCCGGTGGCGTCTGCCGAGCCTCGCTTCCTGCCTGGGATGACTACCGAAGAAAAACTCGATAACATGCTACGAGCGAAGTTCGAGCAACTGCTTAGCACTCATACCATATCCATGGACTTAGCTTCGGAAGGAAGGGGTAGAGGTTTGTATTTATATTAATAAAATAATGAATTTATCAGTGAAAGAGTAATCATTAACATTTTATTTTGTTCAGGGAAAAAGGTCCTGCCTTACCTATTGCTCGGTATTTTTACAACTGTTAGCATAGTAGGAGGTATGGCTCTGAAGACCTTAGCTGCAATTGCTGGAAAAGCCCTCATTGCTAGTAAAGTAGCATTAACGATTGCTGGCATTATTGCTCTGAAAAAACTCTTCAGTCACGATGGAACCACAGGGGAAACCACTTTCCAAGTACATGCCGATGGGCATCATAGGTAAAATCATCATAAGATATATTTTACGAATTAATAATTACTAAGCGTAACAATAATAATGGCAATTGTTGTCAAACAAAAGTAAATTGTTCTTAATTATATTTATATTATTGATTAACAAAATACAATTCTAAAATTATTTATTTATTCCAGTTTTCTTTAATTCTAGTCTTTAATTCGAAGGCGCAATCTTTATGTGGTGAGGCCTGTGAAATCTAAAGAAGAGGATCTTGACTGGTTATAGACTGAGAAGAAGCCGGTTCGGAAATTGGTCTCACTCATGTCCTCATCATAGTGTTGAAGATAAATCTATACAAATAACCTCAAACCAAAGTACCGTCTAAGTTTTGGACACTGCTTAGATAAACCCGTTGTCTACATTTGTTCTCAAAGTCTATGTCAGTATAAATAATTTATTGTAATTTATTTATTTGTGACGGCGGTTCTAGGTGTATTTAAATGTAAATTAATTTATAAATAAATTTAAGAAGAATTAACATGAAATGTACCGGTGGTTTTATTCAGAATTATTACAATTATCTGTAATCGCATACTATCGATCGCAAAATGCTCTCCAATTTATTGGTATATCATGAAAAATACATTGAACG